>NW_019249416.1:239789-245144 GCF_002742605.1 Olea europaea var. sylvestris
CCCCCCCCACGTGGAGTCTTTTTGTTGATGGGCCAGCTGGGGATGTTGGCTCCGGCGCTGGGGTTGTCCTCATCAACCCTGAAGGTCACAAACTCACCTCGACGGTGAGGTTCGGATTCAAAGCTACCAATAACACAGCAGAATATGAGGCACTTCTTGCGGGTCTCAGGCTGGCCACTGAAATGCAAGTAAAGAGGCTACTCATCAGTAGTAACTCCCAGCTGGTTGTTAGCCAAGTCAATGGTAACTTCTCAGCCAAAGACAAAACGATGGCCTCCTACCTGAAAATGGTGATGAATCTCATCCCATCCTTTGAAAAGTTTGAGTTGATCCAAATCCCTCGCATCGAAAATATGCATGCTGATGCACTATCGAAGCTAGCTAGCAGTAAGGACTCAGAGCTACTCACAGTAGTACCTATTGAGCACCTTCCCCTACCTTCGATCGAGGCCCCAACTGTAATGTGGGTAGCTGGGACTCCCACTTGGATGCAACCAATCGTAGCATACCTCAAAGACCAGGCACTGCCAACTAACAAGAATGAGGCTTACAAGTTAAGAAGGAGGTCAGCCCACTTCCTCCTCATTGATGACGTTCTCTACAAGAGAAGCTTCTCCTCCCCACTCCTACGGTGCGTCGGAGGAGAAGAGGCTACCTACATATTGAGGGAAGTCCACGAGGGCGTATGCGGCAACCACTCCGAAGGTCTATCTCTGGCATAAAAAATATTAAGGCAATGGTACTACTGGCCCACACTAAAGCGGGACGCCCTCGAGTTTGTACGAAAATGCGATAAATGCCAGTGCTTCTCTCCGGTGCAGCGACAACCATTGCAGGAGCTGACCACCGTCTCTAGCCCCTGGCCTTTCTCAAAATGGGGTGTGGATCTCATAGGTCCCCTACCTAAAGGTAGAGGAGGGGCAAGTTTTGCAATTGTGGCTATTGATTACTTCACGAAGTGGGTCGAAGCCGAACCACTGACAAAAATCACTGAAGCCAACACCTTCAAGTTCTTATGGAAAAATATTATTTGCCGATTCGAAATCCCCACTCACTTGTCTCAGACAATGGCAGACAGTTTGACAACAAGAAGGTTAGAGAATTATGCGAAGAGCTCGGCATAAAGAAGCACTTCTCCAAACCTCACCACCCACAAGCAAATGGCCAAGTTGAGGCCGTGAACAAGACGATCAAGCACGTCTTGAAAAGGAAGCTTGATGTGTCAAAAGGGGCCTGGGTTGATGAGCTGCCCCAAGTTCTTTGGGCGATCCGAACCACCACCAGGACCCCAACAGGAGAAACACCCTTCCTCATGGCATTCGAAACTGAGGCTATGAGCCCCGTGGAGGTCGGACTTCCATCCCCAAGACGTCTGCACTTCAGCGAGATAACTAATGATGAGCTTCGGAGGTTCGACCTCAACTTCATCGAAGAAAGAAGAGATGACTCCCAATTGAAGCTCGGCACATATCAGAGAAAGATGACAAGGTATTTCAACTCGAAAGTCAAGAAGAGGTCATTCCGAATCAATGATCTTGTACTTAGGAGGATCTTTCTTTCCTCAAAAGAACTTGGTTCCGGTTCCCTTGGCCCAAACTGGGAAGGCCCATACAAAATCAGAGAAGAAGTCTGACCTGGGACTTACTGGATTGAAGACATGAACGGCAAGGCACAACCCCGTCCTTGGAACATTGAACACCTCAGAATCTACTACCAATAAATGTACTATCTTGCTGGACGACCTTTCCCAGCCTTTGTAACATTTCTATGGTTCAATAAAATTCAGTGATTAAATTAATGTGTCGCACCATCTCATCACCTCGGAGGAGAGGCTCGCGTCCCACCTCTGGGCCGCCTCGCTTGAACTCCGAGGCGCTAGCACATGCTTCCCTTTGGCCAAAATAAACAAAACGCCAAGGGGAGAAGCCTCAACATGGCTGCACCATCCACCGTGTCTGGGATGCGTCGTCACCTCGGAGGAGAGGCTCTCGTCCTACCTCTGGGCCACCTCGCTTGAACTCCGAGGCGCTAGTACATGCTTCCCTTTGGCCAAAATAAACAAAACACCAAGGGGAGAAGTCTCAACATAGCTGCACCATCCACCGTGTCTCGAATGCGTCTTCACCTCGGAGGAGAGGCTCGTGTCCCACCTCTGGGCCACCTCACTTGAACTCCGAGGCGTTAGCACATGCCTCCCTTTGGCTAGACAAAACGCCAAGGAAAGAAGCCACCTCACGTGCAATTCTTTTTTTTGGTTCCGAGGCTAATTATTTTCAGTTGTTCATTTGCTTAAGTCCGAGGCTCAAACAGTTATTATGCTGAAGTAAAAGATCATTTTCTTTCCGAGGCTCAAACAGTTATTATGCTGAAGTAAAAGATCATTTTCTTAAGTCCAAGGCTCAAACAGTTATTATGCTGAAGTAAAGACCATTTGCTTAAGTCCAAGGTTCATTTGCTTATTCGAGGTTCAATCCAGTTGTTTAAAGTAATTGAAGTTAAGGTACTAAGTTAGAGTTATTTAGTTGGTGCTTCTGTCAACCTTTAAGTTCATTTGCTTAAACAAGGCGCGCGCACTTTGATAAAGAAACAACAATTAATGAAATAGGCATTATATTGATCTTCAAAAAGGATTACAAAAGTGGGCCTCTGGCCATTACATTCAAAAAATACTGAAAATAAAACTAATCTAAGCTTGGGTAGATGGGGGAGGTGCTTCTGTGCTTGGGGCTTCGGCAGCTTGAGCATCAGCATTTGGTTCCCCTACCTCAGCCGCTTCATTTCCCTGCACGTCCTCAGCAGGGGTCTGAGGTACCTCATCCACGAATTCAGACCTAAGTTGAGTCAGATCCAAATTGGGATACAGTTCCTCTGCCTGCTCCATCACCTCAGCATAGGCAAAGTTTCTCCAGTATACACTGAAGCTTTTATATTCGTCTGTGTTGTGGAAGTTGGCAACATACTCCTACACCGCCTCTTCCCTCGCCTATTGGGCCTCCTCTCTGGCATGGGACGCATCATCCACATACCACTTGACTTGGGTTTCCAAGAAATGGTAAGCTTCTTGGGCAACCATCAAAGAGAGATTGGCATTTTCCAGGGCCTCGGCGGTCACCTTCTGGTGCTCATTGGAGACCTTCACCTTTTTTGTAAGGGAGGCCACCTCGTACTGTGACTCGTGAACCTCCTTCTTCAAGGCCTCAATCTGGGCCAAGGTAAACTCCAGCTTGGCCATCTCTTCAAGTTTTTGGGCCTGGCTTCTTCCACCTCGACCCTAGCCGCCTTCAACTCCTCTGCAAGGGAGGTCGTCTTCTCCTCCGAAGACCTGGTCCTTGTCTAAAAATTACTCAGGGCCTCCCTGCATTCAAGAGCGAGGCCAAAAGTTCTGACGCTTTGGCTCACCAATGCCCGCGTCAGGTCCGTAGCATCGCAGGAGGAGGCATGCAGCTGCCACCTGTCCGTCCAAAATCGATAAAAGTTCTCTGTGGCGCTTCGGACCTCTTGGGGAAGAGCCTCTACCAAGGCTGGGGCCAAGGTCTCCTCCCTTCCAGGTAGGAAGCTTGGAGACTTTTCCTTTTCCCGAATAGGCTTTTGTTTAGCTGTCTCCTCCTCGACAGCCTCAGCAGCCCTCCTCGCAGCCTCCTCCCTGGCCTCCTCAACCTCAGCTTCTCTGACCATTTCTAACTTGATGGCTTTGGAGGCAGATGCGAGCAGTTTTGGCTCGCCTGTTGATTTGGCCTCGTGGGATACTGACGTCCCAAATTCCCGGACGAACTAGTGACGTGCACCAGCTTCCTCCTCTTTGCCTCCTCTGGGACTTTCTCTTTCCCCCGAGGCTCCTTTGGCCTCTCCTGCCTCTGAGAAGCTCCCTCTTCGGAAGCCTTTGGAGTACTGTCCTTAGAAAGGCGTTCCACCTTGCCTCGGACCTCCTTGGCCCCGCTAGACCCCGGCTTCAAGGCCCTAGCCTTGGTGGTGGTGGTGGCTTTTATAATTGTAGCCATGTCTGGAGCTGGATACTCCCTCCTCTTGAATTTATCTGCACAAGAGCGTCAGGTCAGCACATCAATGTCCAATAAAAAACACAAGGAAATTTACAACTATGGGAGCCTTGTACCTCTGGAAGCCATTAGTCCAAAATCCAGAAAGTAGCGACTCCGGTCGATCAGATGGTCAAAGTGGCGGAGCTTCAAAGGCCTCTTATAGATGTCCTCTATCACCTCGAACTCCTCCCTACTGAGCCGAACCTCGTACTACAATCTACAATGGAACCCCCAACAGTTAGAAACTTTCAAAGTGTTCAATTCAGAATTACAAGCAGGGGCTAGGAGACTCACGAGCTTCGTAGTACTGGGTCGACACTGTGCAAGAAAGGGCATTGTCCCCCTCCACTGCCTACCATTTTCCCCGCACCCAGAACCAAGACTCCTTACATCCCTTAATAGAGGAAGGCAACCCCACCACAAAGGGTGCGTGAGCCGCCAAGGTGTAAGATAATACCACCCCCTGGAACTCCTTCCCAATGATATGAGGCTAAAAAAGTGTCATGAATACATGGAGAGGCATGTCCTCCCCAAGTGACACCTCTTTCCACAGGAAGTATGAGCCGACCAACTGGCTCCACCCATTTGGCAGAACCTGGGTCGACGACAACATAAAATTCCTCAACATCGCCCTAAAGAAGGGGTGCAGAGGAAGACGCATACCTGCCTTAAACAGGTATTCACTGACTACCACGCATCCGGACCTCGGATAGCAGGCCCATTCATTCGGCTCAGGGACTAGCATCTCTATGGTGTGGGGGACACTGTATCTCTCCCTGATCTTCCCTAACCTCTTCTACGTCATACTTGAGTGCACCCTAGACGCCTCCCACTCTTCAGAATAATCTACTGGGTCCTCGGTCATGGCATAATTATCTGCCTCGGCATCCCCCCTCTGATTGACCTCGTAATCTAACGACGCAACCGTCACCAACTCTCTACCCGAGGTGGACTCCATCTCACAGAATAAACACAACAAAAATAAGGTTTTTCTGCGAATGATACCTAAGGGAAGAACACTACGAACGGAGACAAGCCGGAATATCAAAAACAGGCAATCTTGACGCCGGAAGATTCAGGAATTTGAGAGAGAATCGAATTGCAAATTTTCAAAAGTCCTAAAAAATGGGATTTTCTTACCCTTTATAGAGGTCCAAGACGAACCCCAACCGTTAGATCGAAACTCAGTCAATCTGAACCCTCCATTGTAGATCAAATCTGAGGCGTTGAATTCAAACGATTTTTCTAACCAACGCTTCAACTTCAAACGTGCCTCCCACGCACCCTATCAACGCGTCTGCTTCTAGAACCTCCAGCT
>NW_019249416.1:245803-298690 GCF_002742605.1 Olea europaea var. sylvestris
AGATCCACATGCCGAGGCCTATGACCCGAAGCCATGATGCTAAAACTGGTTGAAGGTAGCTGAAGCCCTCAAGTGGAAGTATCGTATGAAATGGCCGACGCCCCGGAGCTGATGCAGGAGCCTTCGAACCACAAGGGGGCATCCTCCATTGTCACTTCTCCCAAGAGATCGCCCACACAAAGATCTTATTCGAATGATTGATGGAACGTTTGTCATAAGCCTAAAGGTCAAGTCTTGTCACTAGTATGGGCAAGCTAGCAAGTCTAGCCCCATACCTAGGATAAGATGTTTGAATCAAAGAGATGAGGCCACGTGCCACCTCATCCAAGGGCTCCCATTTCACATGTATCACTACAAATACTTCCCTTATGTAACATCAAAATGGTAATGCAAGAATCAATACAAAGAACTACACTTTACTCAACTCTCTCTCATTTAGTTACAATATACAAATCGAGTTTATACACATTTACACATACATCGACGAACACCGGTTGGTAATTATTGTACAATTGGATCACCAACAACCCGCCGAATTTCGAACCTCACCGTCCCACATCGTTGGGCTACTCCTACGCCCTTTGAACCGTTCGTTTTAGATCGTCCACGTGTCTTAGCGTGTTGGACATTCGCCCACGTGTACACGGGTGGGACCGGCATCTGTTGGCAACGCTCTTTGGGGTCAACAAAATCCTTTCATGAAAAAGGAGTTAATTGAAATTACATCTTACAGAAATATCATGGTCAGATCGTTCTACAAAAATGAAGTCTGAATTACTTGTGTTATGCGGAGTGAGAAGACAAATATTTATATGCAAGGGGGGAGAGAGAGGGGGGTGGGGGGGGGAGAGAGAGAGAGGACATGTTGATCTATTTTGTTTGGAATTTTGAAATTTTTGGAGAAAACTCGAAAGGGGAAAAAATCAAAATCTTCGGGCAAATAGATTTTTACAAGTAATCTCCAATCAAAATTATCACTCATAGTTTTTAATATAAGCCCCTGTTTTGAAGATATTAAAATCAAATTTTTAGTAAATTTTGATAAAAGTAGATGAAATGTGTGGTTGAAAGTTACGAAACTCATGAAACATGTGGTTAAAATTAATATTGACTTTGACTTGTATTAAAATTAAAGTTTTAATTTTTACCAAACAAGGGCTAAATGAGTCAAGATTAAACGTAATCAAGTCTAACTTGAATCGAATTATTAAAATAACCAAGAATAAAAGAATTACAATATTACAAATTTACAATTCTCTAGCTCCTAATAAATAGGATAAAGCAGCGTGAAGTTTTTATCATAACTATTAAGTACAAGAGACCAAGCCTGATTAATAGGTAAGATGTGTACTCTACCGTTTTTGAAAAGCAGCTGCCAGCAGGTCGGAAAAAGGTTGCGTTACTTGTAAACATGGCCGCTCAATATGATTGCAACTAAATGAACAATTAATTAATTATTGAACTTAAATTTTATTTCAAGTTGGAGATACTTTAAATAGTTGAATCCTTTAATATCACTTTAGAGTACATGTCAGATTTATTTTTTATATTAATTCTGCAATATATCTCTTCAATGATTAAATTTATTTTTTATCACACACTTGTACAATTTTATTAATTGATAAGTGGCAAGTTTTAAAGGATTGCCACTTGACCATGGCCACTTGGGCCATTTTGCAAAACCCAGTCTTAAATGTAAACCCTCAACGAGTAGCAAAACCCAGTCTTAAATCTAAAATAAGTTTACACTTGCAAAATTTTGATTTGAACTGGTCTAATGGTCCTGGAAGTTGACAAAAAAATATGTTGACAAGAGTTAATCCATGCATAAATCTTATTCTCTTCAGCTCTTCAGCCTCTTCTATATATTTCTGCTTATTCTTATGTCCTTCACATATCAAATCTTCAATCTCTTGAATTATTCATCCACTTCCACTAACTCACAAACATTTTGAATCTGCCTCAATCAAAAATGGCTCATGCTGCAGTGGTTTCTCTTATGCAGACTCTCGATGAGCAAGTCATACTGCATAGTGATGAACTTCAAACTCTTCTCAATAAGAAAGAAATCAAATCTTTCCATGAAAATCTTGGTTTCTTGACAGATTTTCTTGTACATTTTTCACAAACAGGCAATGAAGCAATCGAAATTCTTGAACCAAAAATCAGAAATGCAGCTCTTGCAGCACAGCATATCATTGAATCTCACATCTCAAATTATTCACAATTATCTCAATGTTATAGGGAAAATTTGTCTTTATGGCAAATACTCTCTGGAGAGAAGCATCATATTGTAGATAAGCATTATCAACGCTTACACAAAATAATACAAGAAACTGATTCCATCACGAAAGAAGTGATGACAATTAAGATGACATTAGAACATCTGCAGCCTCGAAAATTTCTGCGAGCTCACCTCTCAAAACTTGCTTCCAAAGCCAAGACTGTTGTGCTAGGATCCAATAATGAGTTGACACATATAAAGGATCGGATGACAAGTTACTCGTCAAAGCTCAATGTTGTCACAATTCATGGGATGGACAGTTGTGGTAAGACTACTTTGATTCAAAATGTTTTTGATGATCCACTTATTGAATATCACTTTCCAATTCGTGCATGGATAACGATTCCTCAAGAATATAGTGAGAGAGAAATCTTGATTGGTCTCCTTAAATCGATAAAACAACTTGATGATGTTATGTGTGAAGCAAGAGAAGAACAATTATCCGAGCATTTGTACAAAAGTTTAAAGGGTCGCAAGTACCTCATTGTAATGGATAACGTACGGGATACTAAGGTCTGGGATTTAGTATGGAGATTATTACCAAAAGATGACGAAGGAAGTCGAGTCCTATTAACTACTTCAAAGCCAAATGTAGTTAATTATGTCAGTGCCAATCTTCAGAAGTCTATTTTAAGTACTTATGGCCATGCTCTGACCTTAGCTAATATAATTGCAATTGGGATCATTTTGTTATAGTTGCATGATTGTATTTATATGCTTGTGTTTTATTAGGAATAGTGGCGTTAAAGCTACATCTATTCCTATATTTCGAAATATGTTCTTGAAATATAATAAAATTGGTTTATTTATTTGTTCTCCACCATTTTTTATTTTATTTTTTGTATTAGATATCTTTGCTGGCTTTTTTTTTTTTAATTTTAATTTTATTAGTGTTCTAAAAAGTTGTTTAGGCTCGAATCCCAACAAAACGCCTCGCTTCGTGCCTAGATGATTTTTTCTCAATTCCGACAGGAATTTTTTCCTTCGTTTATTTTGTCTTCAGTAGACGCGCTTTATTATTATTATTTTTTAAAAAAAGTCTTTTATTTGACTTTAGCTTATTCTTATTTAAAAAATAAATAAAATTCATTTGACTTTAATTTCAAGTTTTTAAAATATTTTATCTGAACAAAAGTTAAAAATGACTTTATTTAAATAGTTAACCCCCCGCTTGGCCCCCTTTTTCTTTCAATTTTTTCTTTTCACTTTTATTTTCAACCACACCGTCTTCCATAAAATAATATTATAGGTAAACCAAAAATTATTCCTTCTTTTCGACCACACATTCTTAAAAAAAAAAATAATAATAATAATAAATAAATAAAATAATAATAATATTCAAAACATTAAAAATTGAAAGAAAGGGGCCAAACAAAAGCTAAATAAGATTTAAGTTTTGGTGTTATCTAGATTATGTAATTATGTATTGAGGCTCATTTTATTACAAACGTCAAAATCATATATGAAGTTCATATGGATCTATTAAGTATGATTTGTCTAGTTGAAAATTGAATCTATGAAAAATATTTTTATTTTTACATTTCGAGAACTTGAAAATTGTATAATTGACTAATGGCAGGAGTTATTAAGTAAATAATGTATTTTATAATTTTAGATGTTTAATATGTATTATTTTAATTATTAAATAATTTTTAAAATGATTAAAAATTTAAAATAATATTATAAACAAGAAAACTTTTTTTTTTTACGCCTTAACCTCGCCTAAACTCGCTTAAGTTTGTAAAGCTGAAAGTTTAGCCTAGCCACGCTTTATGCTTTTTAGAACACTTCTTATATATATATATATATATATATATATATATATATATGATTGTAAATCCCTAAAAGTAAGACTCACATAGACCCTCCTTGTCAATATAGTTGTATTGGGACTATGTCAAATTTTACATTCGGCTCTCATTAAAAATCTTTATCTTGAGCTGTCGTTTAGCAAAAAAATAATACATATGCATAAATGGTTAATAAGCACAAGTTGGGATAAAATTAAATTTGGGGACAAAACTTATGGGTGTGTCCTATTTTGACTTGGGGTCTCAAATCTTTACTCCAAACCTCAAGAGGAGGAAATAATTTCAAGATGTAAAAATCAAGCTAGAAAAAATAATTGGCAATGGAAAAGGCAGTTAAAAATGAAGTCAAAATTTGAAGCGTAGAGTGGCAAGCTACTATTCAATGCTAACATGAAAATTTCAATTAGCAATGCACTACCAGGAAAATGGAGTTGGGTAATTATCACAACTAAATCGATTAGAATGTAGAAGACTCAATATACAAACAAAATTATTACACTGATTGAGAATTATTCTGGAATAAAGGCTTGTAGCAAACCAGGAGTTGAGGCTTAATTACAGAGCTCATGTTGAACCATCTAATATAAATTCCTAAAGTCGAAATTAACACACTCCCTCACATACAGGCTGATCATCGGTCTAGACTTGCAATAATCTCGAAAGAAAAGACTCTTGCACTTCCAAAATTTCTTCTCTCAGTTACTTGAGCTGCTGCTTTGTGATGTTTTCATCTGTGTCAATGACAAACATTGTGATGAAACTGAGCAACATAAAGCAGAAAAATGTATCTTTACTTTTTTACGATGTCCAGTGGCAGCCACCTCGATTGTTATGGATGAATGTATGCTAATTTGGTACAGAATAACATTCAGAAAACAATCTTAAAGCTTTTTAACCTGTTATTCGTGACAGAGTTAAACATTTAGTGATCAGGCTGCAGGAAGCCATACCTTGTTACTGTAAGATTTCATAATTGCAACCAACAACTTGTCTCCTGCTATGGATCTCACTTTCTGAATCAATTCACGCCTTGTTATTTTCTTCTCCTGGACATGAAAGATCGACAAATAAGAAATACAAATTACAAACCACAGCATAAAAGACACGATTTCGATAAATAAATTTTCAACATGCTATAAGTGCAGAAATCGGAAATTTGAATCTCGATGCCACCTGTTTGTTAAAATCGTGCAGGTATCATACTTTTTGACGCGAAACGAGTTTGGTTCTCTACGTGAAGGAATGTTTGAAGACAGTTTAGATTGTGCAGAGCTTAAATACGTACTCTCTGGTTATGGTGATGCTTTGCAATCAATTGGATGGCCTGAGGAGGTAAGAACTTGGAAAGTACATTTATGAGTTCCGGGAACGGTATCCATACTGAATTTGGTACTCTTAGACGAGGCGGAATCGTTTGATTTCCTGCAAGTACAAGGTTGCAACACATTACGATATGTCCTTTCTAGCGTACCATATATGCCATATATGTTACACATTTCCTCACTTTTAAAATTAGATGGAATTCTGAAGCTGATCACAAATTCTGGCAAGATATGAGTATTCATTCGAGTGCTCCAAACTATGTAATTTCTAGGAGACACCAAATTATCGACCCCGGAATCGAATTCTTCGGAACTTGGATTAGCCTGTTTCGAATCTGGACGAACAACCTCCATCCTTCCCAATATAACACGGCAAAGCAATAGGTGCCTTAGCCCATCGTCATCATTAGTAACAGGCATCTGTATACTGTTAAATTGAAAATTTTGCATCAGCACAAAAAATTTGATCCCAAAATAAGACTCAATCCCCAAAAAATAAAACTGAACCTCGTAAATCTGGGGTCGACTACATTTTTCTTTTTACAGTCTCTCACTCCGTTTTCTGCGATGTTATACCAAGATTGCAAAGCTCAACGAGTCTATTTTAAAATAAAATAAGAATTAAGATTCTCGTACAAATTAAATGTATAGGGATTTTTAAAGACGATGAGATGGCAACACTGAATTGACTGATTATTTTTTGTCCATTCAATAAAATTGTGCCAACTGACTGACAATCTTGTCCAACAAAAATTATGTACACTTAGCATGATTTATAAAATGATTGTACTGCATGTATATAACAATTTACGTAATGGTTTACCAACAGATGATGTGTGACGATATTTAATTAGATCAAAATCTATTCAACTAAATAACTTTTCCACTTTTATCTTGACACCTTATCTATCATTAGGTAAAACATTATGTAAATAGTTCTGTAGACGAAGCATTTTCCTTGATAAAATAAAGGATTTGCAATTTCGAGTTACCTTTCAGCAGGGTGATCAGCTGGAGAGAGATAGATACCATGACCATATACTCCACTATTCACAGAATGGCCAAAACCGTGTAAAAGAATGCTGTCGATCTCATTCTTGGAAGCACAATACCAAGCATATTTAACATTTGGGCAGCCCCCACATCTTTCCTTTGTGGCTCTTAAATAAACACAAAAAGACTGGAATTTTGCTTGATTCATAATGCCAGAAAAAGAATTCTTATGAATGGCCTCAATTTTAACATCCAATCCCACACTACTCAAACTTGAAACCAACTTTTTCTTAATTATCTCGTATAAATTGTCCTCGTCATGAATTCTGATCAAGCCACTGTTGAACAGATGGAATATTTCTTGCTCACTGTCGACCCCAAAAATTCCACTTTCACAATCAGAAACTGAAGAAACTTCATGAATCTGATCTTCATAATTAGTCCCTGATTTCGAATTGTTGGAAAATTCTTCAAATTGAGTAAAGTTTATGATCTTTCTTTGAGCTGAAGGCTGGAGTTGGTTTGAATAGGCATCTGGTGATTCCATTGAAAGAGTGAATCAAAGAGATGTTGCTGTTGCTGTTGCTCTCTAAGGAAGACTTAGTATAGAGAAATAAAGAACCTTGTGATGAAAGTTAACTTGGTGTGCAATCAAGAAAACCTGCGGCGGAAGAAAATTTTCAGCACAGCTTGAATTTGAAGATTCAATATTAAAAATAATATAGAAGAGATAAATAAATATTGCGGTTGAGAAAATATATATAATTCCAGAAGCATCAATAATTACTGACCATTTGTTAAAGAAGAAGAAAGAAAAGAACTTGTTCAAAGTGAAAGAATGACAATCCACAAACTTTAAACATTCGAAGCTACCTCTTTTACAAAGAATCAATGCCTCAAAATTGATAAGGAAAATATATAAAAACACGACACCACATTCTTGATGACCAAGATAATATATTTTAGGCCAAAGAATCATGAAACGAACATTAAAAATGAATCAAGAAATTAAGAACTCCCTTCAAAGAACCTGCTGCTGTATATATATATTTATGTAAATGAGCAATCCTTTACCTTGTGGGGTGTATAAGAAAATATGTTTAATTTTCGACTTTTAAGTTTCTTGGAGAAGAGGGATTTAATGGGACTTACTAAAAACAGATGGAGTCCAACGGAAACATCGCCAAACGTTTTACTTTACGGGGTTTGTGGCAGTGCGTGCATGCGTGGGTGCACCCAGTTTTGTTTCAGCCGACGGTTTCTTAGCTACAGTGGTGCTGCTGGTAATATCTTACTTTTTCTTAGTAAATGGTTTTTTAACAAAGATTTTGATAATTTTTTTGACAGATTTTGGTAAAATTGATGAATTTTGTATTGAAAAATTTGTAAAAATTATGGGTTCCATTTATTTATTTAGAATTAATTATTGACTTTGATCTCAACTTTTTAACAATTTTTAAATTTTTTCGAAGAAGCACATGCAAATATAAACAGTTAGATTAATATGGCAGTACAATAATATAACATTCATCTTAAAATTTAGTTATTTTTTTATTAATCTAGGTAATTATCATATAGTATAAGAATTTTTCATTAAGAATGTGTCAAAATTTACGTGTATTTTAAATAAATTTGAATCCCTCCTTTGGACTCCATTAAAATTTTAATTTTTTTTTTCCTTCTTTTTTTCAACCGCACATTTTTCGGTAAAGTAATATCGCATGTAAATTCAAAAAATTTCCTTACTTTTTATCACACATTCTCCAAAAAATTTACTATTTTAAAATACATTATTTCCAAAATCTCATTGAAATAGAGCCCAAATAAGAGCGTAATAAGTTGATTACGTGTTTCTATTTTGTGTTAGACGTTTTTGAGTAATATTAAGAAAATGATAATTATAAACATTATTCATTTTAAATGTTCTTATTTAATTATCAATCTAGATAATTATCAGATATTATAAGAATTGGTCATTGTTGACGTGTGCCTTAACGTGTATTTTTCATAAATTTGAAACTTACTTGTGTCAGTCTATTCAGTATTTCTACTTTCTACTTTCTACTTTCTACTTTGTGTTCTCAAAGATGTTTTAAAGTGTGAAAAAATTATAATTTAGAGTATGTAAAAAAGGGATGTTGAGTAGTGGATTATAAGTAAATGGATTATAAGTAGTGTAGTTTTCAACGGTTTAGAATGTTAACAATTTCTTTTAGTGTTTTAAAAAACTCGTCTAAGCAATGCCTGCCATCTAGGCACCAATTAGGCACAAGGTTCGAGCAACACATCATGCCTTGGCAATGAACGCTTAGTGACGCTTTATTAGTTGTTTTTATTATTATTTTTTTAAAGTCTTTTATTTTACTTTAGTTTCAAGTTTTTATATGACTTTATATAAGTACAAAAGTACAAATGAAAACACGTTAAAAAATTTCAAGAAAGAGTTATCTATTTGAAAATTGAAACTATGAAACATAATCTAGGTTTCGCATTTCAAAAACTTAAAAATTGTATAATTGAGTAATTGTCGAAAATATTAAATAAATATAGTATTCTTAAATTTAGATATTTGGTATGTATTATTTTAATTATTAAATAATTTTTAAAATGATTAAAAGTTTAAAATAATATTATAAATAAGAAAAAAAAATTTACCCGTAAACCTCGTTTAGGCTCGCTTAAGCTCGTGAAGCTTGAAGTTTCGATATCACACCTAGCCACGTTTTACACTTTTTAGGACATTGCATCGAGGTGACGTGTTTGCTCAAAGCTATGTTAGAGAGAACTTCAATGAGGTATTGAGGTGCTCTCAACGCCTCGGAAATGAGGTGGACTAGATGATAGAATATGACATCATTGCCTTGGCCAAGAAGATAGAGGAGGGGACATGCTCCCCCTTTCCCCCCCCCCCCCCCCCCCTCCTCTAGCTTGGTGTACTGATATTGCATACAATTACATAAATCGTTATTTATTAATTTTTAGCATGCTCTCTCTCTCTCGTAACTTGATATGTTCATATCCTCAAGGGGGTACACTACCATTTCGACCACTTAACCTATTACTTCCTTAATTTATTCTCAATTATTGACATCTCTACTTGTCCAATATACTTTTTAATTTGGACAAGTTTTTATTTATTTCGTTTTCTTTTTATCTTATATTTCCGTATTGGATATTGTTTTAAGATCAAAACAACAAATCACTTGCCTTATTTGCGACAAAACATTTGGAAAAACTAAGATTAATTATGCCAACATTCATATGTGCTGAGACATATAAAATTATGTTCACTGCAAAGATGAAACAACAGAAAAACAGAACTGCCACAAAAATTCAACAATCGATTATATAATTTCTGCAGTCGAAAGGTTAATTCCATGCTAAACCAGACGTTCGATTACGAATTATACAGATTTTAACATACAAGATGTTGATACAGCATTACTCCAAGCCAGAATGGAGGGAATTCAGCAAGCTGGTTCAAATCGACAGACACAATCATATATATTTCCTTTAATAAGCTTTTCTGCGAGTCGCTGATTCTTCACCATAGCAAGCTGCAGATCGAATTGTTCATCAAATTAATTAAAAGATCCAGCCAAAATGAGACACTATCAACAATCCTGAAATTACGAGTTCTTGAAAATAAATAGAATTATAGTCACATGGCAGGAAACATCTGTTTAAACAATCAATGACAAGGCTTTTGCAGTTATACTTCTCGTAAGAATTTAATTTCTTCGTGGATTCATAGAATAAATGCACATGCTTGTTAATAAACCCTTCTATAGCAAGAAATTAGCGATAATTGTGAAATAGTAACAAACAGACCTTCAGAGCATCACATTTGAACCGGGCATTGAAGTTTGTATGCAAAGCTCGTCCCATCCCTTCCAAAATAACCTGCACAACACAAGACAGTCGCGGCTTACCATTGAGTCAGGGGCGGAGCCAAAAAATGAAGTTAGAATGGGCTGAAATTTAAAAATTTTCGAATGAACTCACGTTGCAAGAGGCTAAATTCATGACATTCACGACAATGAGTGTACAATACTCAATGAAATAAAAGAACTCTAAATGTTTCACCCTAAGATGTCTCACTAAACTTTTTATATTTTCTTACCAAATAAAAAATCGACGCCTACGTTAAAAAATATAAACTAACCGAATCACCATTGGAATAAGCAAAAAATACATATCCACCAATGAAAAATTAAGAAATTATTTAATGAATATATTCTAAATAAATTTGATGATCAGTATTTTCAAACAACTTAAAGCTTTGGTTGAAACACGTAATCAATAATACATCACTATATGTTATTGTCTCAAAATACTATTTGGTATGAACAACAATCTTCTATATTACTTCATTTCATAGTGAGTGATGAATCACATCTAAAGAGAAAAATCGACTAAGAATTATGATGGTCCAAAGAAATTAAATTTACGTCATGTCAATATTTTGCTCAATTTCAAGAGTAAACTTATATATAGATTAATTTATAAATAAATAAATTTTAACAAATATTCTTTTTTATTGACAAGATCAAATTTAGAGCAAGTTATTTATTTTGATCGTAATATATATTTCATGGTCAAAATAATTAATTTTTTCTTGTAAGTATGAATGGGTAATATATGAAAACATATGTAGAAATAAAAATTTAATTACTTTTAAGCTTAGCAAAACATGTAATGTATAGAGTCTCTAACTATTAAAATAAATAATTTTTAGATCTGATCAATACAAATTTTCTATTATAAAATTTACCTAATTACCATAAGTAATTTAGTCAAACACGCATTAAATAAAATGTCTAATTTAAATATAAAAAATTCACGTTTCATAAATATCATGAAAATACTATTTAATAATTGTAGCCTCTTCAACAAGATTTGATTAATCGAGCATTGAGCTTGGGTTAGAATTCAGACTTAGTACACAGCTATATGGGCCAAAATTGAACAAATTATTATTAATTTCCATATGGGCTAGTGGGGTGGCGTGGGGTATAGCCCATGCCAACCCCCCACTACCTGTGCCTCTGGATTGAATAATGCTTTTCATAATAATGCACCTATAAAAAGTTTATCAAAACGACTAAATCAAACCCTTCATAGCATTTAGAGGACGCCTTCCAAATAACTTTATAACAGAAAAAGCATGTGTTACCAGATCAGCATCTTTGGCAGCAGCAGCCAATTCTGAACTGACTTGTCTCAAGTCTATGCAGGGACTCCCACACCCATTTTCAACAACCATCAGGGGAACTGATGACGGGCTTTCCTTTGAAGAATCTTGGATATTGATCATGGCATCCACAAGTAGGCCTCCAGCTTCAGCTGCTCCCCTAAGAATGTCACAGTGCTGGAGAACACACAGGTCTTGTTAATCTTGAAGAATAGACTAAACAATAAAGAGTAACTTAACTAAGGTATTTCTAAATTATAGAAGTATAGTATATAAATTCACATTAAAAAGGAAAATAGACAGATAATGGGGAAAAAAATGCATCTCCAATGCTATCCCAAAGGTAAGAGGATTTTAAAGACTCTTTTTTTAGTTGCTTTATCTTTCCGTAATGGCACAAAAACAGGTGAGAGTTGTTAGTATCCACGATTGAAAATTCATTGATAGTACATTTTTCCTATGTATCCTCTACTATATAGGATATATGAAAGCTACAGGATTTAATTTCAATGAACGACAGTTACTGTCAAGTCCTCGAGCACAGGATTACTGGTTAAAGAAAAGTAGTTAATTACTCATGTTATAGTGAAATTTCACACTGGTTACCAAACTTTATTTTGCTACAAAGTGGTCACTAAAGTTCACTTCTTTATTAGAGCCCAGTTAAAATCTATGAGTTTTTTCAAGCGGAATGTCCAACGTGAAAAATAAAGTTCTGACATGGCATCTATATAGAGGACTTCATATTGAACTTTCCATTAGAAAAACTAATAGATTATAACTCAGTGATCTACTGAAACAAAAAGTAAATTTCAGCAATAACTTTGGAAAAATAAAGTTAGCGACTAATAAGAAACGGCAGTTTGAGTGACTATCAGAGTTTTTTACCCAAGAGTAAACAGACCTTAGCTGCCTCAGCAACAATATCAGGCACCTCCATAGCAGTAACATCATTTAGTGCGGGAAGGGAGTTGGCAACCAGCACAACCTGCAAAGACATTTTCATCAGTTTTTGTTTGGTATCATGCATAAGCATTATATGAGCTACCAAAAGAATATCCAAGAATTTCAAATAAATAATTCTATAAATGGAACTTAATTAGAGATTTGAAGCTTCAAAAAAGGAAATACATTCCAAAACAAGCCTATTCCTCTACTCGTTAAGACCACTTACTATATAATCTTTGCAAAATACAATCATTTTCGACGTTTAGGGGTATGAGCCATCAATTTTGCTCTTGTTGAATGAGAATCTAACTAATGCATCCTCAGAACTAACAAGAGAGAAATCGAGAAGGTGGTATAGTCGAAAAGAATTTCTAAATTAGGCGGCAATGATAAATTCATCATCATAATTGACTTGGAACTGCCTGGTCCAGATTTCAGAAGAACAGACGTACTTCAGTTCCACGTCGCAGAAGTTCCCTTGCAAGCGGAAGCATTCCCAGTACAATATCAGCACCTGAGTTGTCCACAAAAAGCAAAGCTCTTTTATGAGGCTCAGGCTTCTTGTCACCGGAGCCAAACATTCTTTCTTTGAAAACGCCAAAATCATCCACCTGAAATTGAATAAACAAAACCCAATAACTTGTAATTATCATTGTCAAATATTTTCTACTGAGAAATTCTAATGTGGATGTAATACTAAGCTACACGATAGTTTGCCACACCCACCCGCCAAGGTCTTTGCATTTTGTTGCGACTCATTCTGTATATTTCAATAATTGTTCCCTTATGGTAGAGATCAACGCATGCACGAGATCCCCAGTCAAAGATGTTTGCAGCAAGTACCCCTTCAATTAATGTAAGCATTCTTGCTTCCTGAAAGAAAGAATATCCTGTCAAATGTCCGGGAAATGATGGCAAGGTTCCAGAAAGATGGAGATGATTCTTTATTTGAAGACTTCAGTGTGAAACATTACTCAAACTATAACTGAAATAAACTGCTAACTAGCACAGAGATGATTCAACACCTTTTTCCTTTGCATTTATCAAAGAATTTTACCCTTATTATATCAGTGTATTTGCCGAAATGACTAAACTGTAGATTTCATAAGGTCATGACTGTAAAACGTACAAGGTTATCATACTTTTTTTTTCTTTTTTTTATAAGAACAAGGTTATCGTACCAATCAAGCTAAACCTCTTCTTCAGCGAAGGAAGGATCAAAGCATAGATAATTATACATACCTCAGTCATACTGTCAAGTTCCTTTAAAAGATCAGGTAGAACTGCAAGGGATGCTTCATTTTCCCTATCATACACGATAAAAAGGAATTATTTTTGTTTCCAGTCAACATGAGCCCATAACATTGTGCCATGAGTGATCAAGTCATACCTAACTTGAGAATTAATCATGTGGAATTCTTAGCAATTATCCACAGTGGTGTCAAGGATGCTTGTGTAAAACGTTTTACACAGATTTTATACACACACACACACACACACACCCCAAGTCACATTACTGATTATCTTGACGCTTATGCTTGATGGAATGCCCTCAGCAGTTTTGGCTCTAATTTCATAGCATATTTCAAAGTAATTTAAACAAAGGTTGGCAGGACAAAACATTCCAAGAAAGCATACCTTTGCTTTATGCTCCTATAAGCATCGATAAAGTGAAATTCCCTCAAGCACTCTTCTCTTAATTCCAAAAGGTTGGCCAGCCCCAATTTTCCATATGCAGCAGGCTCCTCCATTAACCTTGTGAGACACAACAGAAGTTATAATAAGCAAACAGTAAGAACTTCGCCATGAAGTGATTTCTTAAATTTGGAGATTAACTGCCATAACAGAAGGGGAAAAGAAATTAACTTGACAAAAAAGAAGTAAAGCACTAACGAGAATGGGGTTTAAGGTTCATTCATTCAAATCAGAAGCAGACATGGAAGGAAAACAGACTAGATTATTAATAGCTTGGCTCAAGAATTTGATGTGAAAATCCAAGATGTGCATGACAAATTAAAAAATAAAAAATATATATTATTCATTTAACAAGAGTCAGATCAGAGAACCTACTTATATTCATAATTGCCAACTGGTGTGATGTCCCAGTAGAATTGCCAACTGGTGCGATGTCCCAGTAGTGGAGTGTTATGAAACATTATTCTTAGATTTCAGTTCAGATACATTACAGTAACAGCAGAGTCAAGTGTTTACTGAAGGTAAATCTTATTCAAATTACCCTTGCCGAACGGTTTATCATTTACCTTGTCCAAAATGGCACCATTGCAAAATCAGTAAGCATCAAGACAGAAGGTTATGTTCCAAAACCAGACGGTTTTTTCCCCTTTTCTTTTTGTTGGGGGGAAAGGAGAGGGGGTTGTATTTCTCAGAACACTGACTATCTGGTGAATAAAGGTTGTATAATGCATTCATAAAGGTTGCTTGGTCAATGTCGAGGAAGCAAAACCAAAGAAAATAAAAGAGAAGCTAAGCATCACAACTGTAACCTCACATTAGAAAAATAAAGCATTAGAGTATTTTTACTTGGTTAAACTAGTTAGCACTATTTATGTTTAGAATAAAATAATCAAGAGTATTTTTACTTGGTTAAACTAGTTAGCACTATTTATGTTTAGAATAAAATAATCAAATTCTTATCTTAGTCCTCGTTTGATTTTGATTTTTGAGAAGTGATTTTTTTGAAAAGTGATTACTTTGGAGAATGTGTGGTTAAAAAATATGAAAACGTTATAGATTCACATGTCAAATTATTTTATTGGGATAATGTGTGGTTGAAAATGAGTTTGAGGAAAAGTGTTTTTGAAGAAATCAAAATCAAACAAGACTTTAGGTTCTACACAAAATCTTGTAAAATGCAATTTCTCTCAGTTAAAAAAGATGAAAAAGATGGAAGCTTCGAATTCAAAAAGTAAACACCTTGCCAAGTGCGCAGAGAATGCACGAGCAAATGCATCACCCCTTCTTTCAGCATCATCAGTACCACCTTCACTTGCCACAGCCTGCAGAACTCACGAGAAGATCGCACAATCATATACACAAGATATACTGGTACATATTGAAAATAAAATATCGAAAAGAGCACCAGAAAAAGAAAAACTTGATTACCAAATACAAATGTAGCCACCAAAAGTAATTTTCAAATTATTTAAATGTTTTCAGCTGAACACTTATGCAAGGAACCCATAACAAGAAGAAAGATAATGCCAAAGTTTATTTCAAATCTCAATTGAAGCATTTTACACAAGCAACTTAGATTGATGACACAAACTGTTACCTTGCTGTGTGCATCAATAGCCAATTATAAATAGTTGCTCCATCACGTGTGAACATGCCGTCTTAAAAAACTTGTAACACAATGTAATCTACTAAAATAGGACAGTTTGAAACTTGAAAGCCAATTTGTTAGACTTGCAACTTCAAAAAATTTGATTCATAACTCTACATTACAAATGATTCCTTTGACAAGTTTCTTTCTCCCTTCTTTATTGGTGGGTGCTGGGCTGGGTGTCTGGGTCTTAGGTAAACTTCTGAAAGAATTATGTACCTTATCAACCAGGTCTGACAATTGTTCTGATAGGACAGTATACCAATACCTACAGCAAATAAAAAATGCAAGATAGTTAAAAAAATCAAGTGTAACATGTACTAACTACTGGAAAAGTTCAGTAATAACAGAAAGATTTTCATCAAATATAGAGCCTATCAGTATCGTGCATGACTCACTCTAGTTCACTGCGATCTGAGAGATCTATTGTGTTGGGCTCATATCTGCAATGAAGAAAGAATTACCAAAAAAAAAAAAAAAGCAACAGTGGTTATCATACTTCCAGGTTTTTCGAATTTGAGTCAAACTGAGTGTAGACCAACACAAAAGAATGAAACTAGAACTAATGGTGACTTTCCTTTTTTTCTTCGTTTTACAATAGCAGATCAGAAGTCAAATAACCAAAAGAGGCAGTCCAATCTAAAACAGGGGAATATAAAACATATATATAGAATTGAAACTCCGGGTAAACATGTGAAACAATTTATAGTTATGGGAAAAGGTAATCTACATGATCTAAGAGTACGGATAGGCAGAATAAGTTTGAGAGACTACAGTAGACATGAATCCAGATACACGTCTAATCAGCTTACGTTTTTGGATCTGCCAACAGGGGAAACACTTCTAAACTTGGTACAAGATGGAGAACACCAACATTTAGTTCACTTGCATCACAACGCAAGGTATCTCCTTTGGATGACGGAACTTCAAAGCCTCCAAGGCCAGTGGTTCCTGGAGGGGCCATTGGAACAGGAGCAGTGATTTCAGTTCCCTTCTGCACAAACTTTTCCATCCACGATATCTGCAGTGATATGCACACAACATGTTAATGGTGGTGTTATAAATGCACACATGCAAAATACTGCATGACAGAGAAAAAATGAAAAAAGAGAAAAGATTTCAAGAAAGTTAATGTTCAATGATGTTTACAAAGTTATTCAATTAGTAACAAGGCAAGTCAACTATAGTTTGTAAAGTTTTTTAAATTTCTTTTTCCTTTTGTCATTATACATTGCACTTATATATTATTAGGGGAGCGTTGCTTTATGAGTGTTAGAGAAGGGCTTTGCTAATTTGGCATGACCAAAGCAATGATCCAAGTTGTTTACAAGAAAAGGTGCAAGCATCCACGCCATTGAAGGATGTATCAATTCGACGTACGGATTTAAGCTGCTTCGCTGGCTTAGCAACTGGATAAGGGGGATCATGGCAAATGGATAATGGGGATCATGTGTTGCATGATTCCAGGATCAATACATTGGCAGGATCATTCAAACCATCAATGACAAGATAAAGACATAGGAGATATTGAACTAAAGGAAGGCCGGTTATCTTATTTGCAAGAAAGTGAGAAGTTGGCCATCTATTCTGTGTTAGCCATGCGATAGATTAGTAATAAGGTATTAAGGAAGTAATAAAACCGTTATTCTGGTTTAGGGCTATAAGACTCCTAGCTTCCAGAGAGCTGCTCCTTTGTTAATTTACATTTCTTGTCATTGTTGACATATATACTTTTGTTCAGCTTTTTACCTATACTAAGATTCTAAAGTTATTCCTACCGAATACTGCTTCTGAACAGACCAGTTGGTCATGGAATCATTTCTTTCCCAGATCAGAAAACAGAAAAGGATACATAACCTTTTTTTCTTTTTTTGTTAATAGCTGTAAAGGATATAGTCCTCAGAATCATCATAAATTTAGATCAAGCAATGGTTTAGAAATTCCACTGCACAAGAAGCAAACTATGGCCCATCCAGTTCATTTTATTCTTCCCAACTCGTGTACAATATGTGCGTTACCAAGGAACATAAAAGTCTAGAAACTCAGAAGAAGACCAAGTAGAAAAAATACCCACACGCATTAACCCACCCAAACCATCCAAATAATAGGTTTTGAATGCACCCAGTCATTTTAATAATGACTCAACTATACCCACCAGAAATAGTGAATCTGTATGGATGACTGACCCAGCCATCTACACCCATTGAACTTTTGGCCTACATAATCTCAAGCAACCATATAAAAAATGTACAACATAATCTACATAAAAGTCACCACCAACTCAATAAGAGTCCATTGAGTTGGCTCAACTTCCATCATCCTTTATCACCTGCCATTTCCACCATCCTCCACAATGACCATGCACTGCTACTACCAGCACTTCCCACCATACCTGCCCCCACAAACGGCTCCTCCGGCATCATGCCCTCGCCACCATCAGGCTCCTAGTTCTCCCCACCAATTTAACTCACCGCGCTTTAGAAATTTACAAATAAACTCTGCACTATAAATACAGTAACATAAAATTTGTCAAATAGGTAGAAATTAAATCTGACTTACCTAATTAATAGTGTTGTTCAATCAATGGTTCATGGATGCAAGGTTGATGGTGCAAAATGGCTGCCCTGCACCTAATAGATTTGCTATACAACGCTGGAGAAATTAATGATATAATGAATTATGGAGTAATTGATGGGATTGGCATTGGCGTTGGCATTGTGAGGGAGTGGTCGTCTAAGGGTTTTTTTTCCGCTAGTTTACAAATTAGGGGTTGAAGTGGTGAAATGAGTACAAAACAGCTGATGATGTAATATTATCCATATAGAATCATTTATTAAATGGGTCACACGAGTGGGTGATCCATTTAGACCATTTCCCCAATATATCAAATGATCTCAAGTTATATGCCTACCAAATGCTCATACACCACCAAAAACAACCAAAAAGGAAAATTGCAGCTTTGGTTCAACTATATGAATCATATTCCCCTGCTTAAAAACATAAAAGATCGTTAATGCAAACAAAATTAGAGTCAAATGACTAGCGTTGCAGTTAAGCCCCTGTTTGGCCCAATTTTTAAAACTCATTTTTCCCCTAACTCATTTCAACCACATTTTATGAGACCAACAACCTTTATCAAAATCTACTAAAAATCTAATTTATAGCCAAACCAAATAGAGGCTAATCTCCAGATTTTGTTGTCATAATTAATCCATTATCAAACATCAGACACCAAATGAAAAACAGTTATGAAGCACCTAATGTCATAATGGCATTGGACAAAACTTGCCTTCTCATTTAAATCTCCTAGAGGTGGACCATGAATATTTCCTCCCACATATGGTGCACCCATTGGGAACCTTTCTACTAGCTGATGAACCATAAGGTCATCTAAACCGTGCTTTTCGTAGCTCATAAATGCACCTAAAGCTCCCAGAAACCCTTCATGTCGTAAAAACATTGCCTGTGCTTCCCCTTTCGACCTAATCAAACAGTGAGAGAAAAGAAATGAAAACAATACAACATACCACTTAAATATTCATAAAAGAGGTACCAAAATCACTGGTTAATTATTACAAGATAGAAAATTTCACTTTCATGACGCTAAAGAAAACCAATAAGACTTCCATGAGTACATTTCTAGAATTACCAGAAGTGAACTGCGAATGAGATGGTGTCCATAGTGTAGGCATGGCCTCTGATAAAAAAACCTCCAAAAAATATCCTCTTAAGTCCAAAGCGCAATGCATTTAAGTAAGATATCTACAAAAATTGAAAAGGATGTCAGGCATATAAACATACAAGGATAGCTGAATAAGTCATGCAGTTTCATTTGTCCAGATCAAGAAAGTAAGTTGAGCAAGGAAGAACTAGCAAATAAGCGGTAACAAAGGGTAATAAAATAGTTTTTCCAAGGATTTCCAGAGATGTCATTTTATATGTGACCTTTATTATCGTATTTATTCTTATATTAATCATGTAAAGAAAAAATGAAAATAAATCATTCACCAGAGAAAAAGAAACATAAGACACAGAAGGTTTAAATGAATGAAGCTAATGCACCATGAGATAAGATTTTGAAAATTGGATCTGACACTGTAATAAGTGATATTCACATGAATGAACAAGAGATGCATACTCTTGGTTCTAAGGTGGTATGATGAAACTCCTATGAATCTTAAACCATGTTCGAATCGATCATTTGCAAATACAGCATAAATGTCTCTTTTTGAAAAGTATTAAAGTAAAAGGCTAAATAACCATACCAGTTCTTACTTAATTCATTTTTTTTCTTTTTTTGGCCGCATACACAAGATATGGATGGGGAAATTACTTTAATCATTCAAAACAAATAATGAGTATCTGAGAAATAAAATAGCAGAATGTCACATGCCCTGATTCTGAATTGTCAGTAAATGATAAGTTAGATAATGCAATGGCGGTCAAAATGACAATCACGATAAAGAACATTCTAGTAATGTGATACATAGAATGAGATTACATAGGAATTTATGACCTGTGGGAACTTTTAAGATTTTTCGTTTGTTCTCACAAATTATTGATAGTTGTCTGCCTCCTCTTTAATAATTATATATGTTCTTTTCCCATTTCATGACCAACTATTAACAAAAGTCTTTTATACACCTTAGTTAAAAGAAAAAGAAACATACATATTCATAAGGATACATGACAATGAATTAAAATTTACAGAACATCAATGTATCATACCTGGCCGATATTATAGGAAATCATTCGCAAGAGTGACAGAGATATATCTTCAGGTCTGTAATCATCAAGCCCCTTATTTTCAGATATTGCCTTCCCAAAACTAGAGGCAATTGTTGATGCAGAGAGACCAATCTATTATCATTCACAACACCGAAAATTTTATAACGAGAAGAAAAAAATTCAGGAATCATGGCTTTTATAAATGTATAAACACTGGCAGAAAGACCTAGAAAACAATTATTTAAAAAGGGATGAAAAACCAAAAGGGAAGAAAGCTATTTAGCCCCACTAGTCAATCAAACTGCCAGAGAGGACAACACACTTTCCCTTGTATTTGAACAAAATAGAAGAAACTTAATGAAAAAAACGAAAAAGTAAAAAAAAAAAAAGGAAAGCAAGAAAGAATATTGTCTCTCTTCCGACCTCCCCAAGTTCTCGTAATGACCAAGATAACTTCTAAAGGCGAGTAATTTCCAACCCTTCACGTCCAATCAACATTATCAATAGCATTAGCTAATGAAAATGAACTGTAGCGGAGTATATAGTTACAACTTATTCCAAAACTAAACACTTCTGAAGTATATGGACGAAACATGAAGGTAGAACCTATTACGCACCGACACGAACACGTGTGTCGGACACGACACCAATTTTTCAAAAAAGTATCGACACGACACATCGTCGATATGTTGATTAAATTCTTTAAAATTTTTCATTTGTATAATATAAATTTAGTTTTAATACTTGTTATTAATTCTTCTTGTTGAAATTTTTTAAATGAGTACCTATTTTTTGTTTAATAATAATTTTGAGTTAAAAATATATGATATTTATGAAAAATAAAGAAAATTGATCATGATAAAATGTCCAGGGAGTGTCGGTGTGCAAAAACAGTGGAAACATATGATGAAAATGATCTAGGTGGTTTTTGTTTTCTTTGTATTTTCCCCCCTGTGGGGTTAGGGGGAAGAAAATAGGAATGCGCCCTTAATTTGTTAAAGAGGATATACCTTTGAGTAATCCATTCCACCATAAATATCACCAACAAGCATGTCTATGGTTCTATTATCACCACGTTGGCTCAGCTCCAATAATTCATCAAAACTGATGGAGAAGAGTTGAAGGCAAAGTTTAGATATTCAAGTGCAAATAAGGAAGCTGAGGAATAGGAGAAAGTTAACCATTGCATCAAGACAACCTTTCGCATTTTGTTAACAGCTTCCCTAATCCCCAGTATGTCCCCCCACCAACATTTGTTCCACTAACTCGCTGGAATTTCCCATCCCCGTCAACCTGAAATCGTGTAACAGTATAGTCATGACCATAAGGTATATAGTAATATTCAAAGAGAAAATAAACGTTGTAGAAACAATGTTTACACCTTTATCATACTAACACCAGATCCTATATTCACGAGAAGGTATGGAAATAAATCGTTTTGATCAATCTGCACAAACATTTTTTGACCCTCCATATGTGTGAATGCTTCATGTCGAATTGCCTACAAAAATCACAAGTAGCTTACAACACTTTCGGCAATAGGATCAACAAAGGAAAAGAAAGAAATACACCAAGACAAAATGATGTAAAACTACCGGTATGCAGCAGAGCAATTAGTCAAGAAAAAGCTTCTCAGATAAACAAGGACACAAACATCAAATTAGATGTGTCCATCAAATTTTTCCAACAGTGTGCTTCAGAAGATGAAAAAAGGGAAATGAGATTACCACTTCCTCAAGCATCTTTCTTGATCCATAAGACCTTTTTTAAGCTATAGCCGGCAAAAATGAAACTAGGTGAAAGAAAATAAGGTACATAATGCTCTCAGAAGAGAATTTCAGATAGCACCTTGAGCAAGAAATTTGCTCCAGCCACAAGACAATTCATTTCATCCTCTTTCTCTATACTAATTCCAAGTCTTTCCTTAAAGAGATCAGCAAACTTGTACGCACCGCCACCTGTAGCCTTCACAAAAATGTAACCAATTAATAGAGGAAAATGTAAAAGAGCACAACAAATCTCTGTTAGCAAGGTGGAAATTTATAACCAAAGAACTTTGGCTGCTATTGTAGTTATTTCATAATGTTAAACAATATATAAATGATAATCGACTATAGATCAGAGATTGAGCATTTTGAAATATCCTTAAAGACAACGTCATTTCATTCTAAAGCAGGGAGAGAAAAATGCACTGTTGAGGGTAAAATCATGACAAAATAGAGCTTTTGACATAGATATATTATTCACTATTTACTAAGATGTAAGCTATCCATGGCCTAATATTCAGCAAAAAGAAACAGTGATATAGACTTTGTTTTTGATAGAATTAATGATTAGGCATTCTATTTTACAATTTTTCACATACAAATTCCAACTCCTTTTACCTATAGGCAAAATTCTTCTCCATTCTCTTGGCATTGCTTAAGAAAAAAACTAATTAGAAAATGGCATGAAGCGGGTGCGGTTAGGCAGGAATATGGCTACTTAATCCTAAAAAATGTTTCTTACAAATATATGAACAAATTATTAGAGAAGATTGATTCAATAGAAACGGTTGAAAGATCTACCGATAAACATTTTACCATATTTTCAGAAGCTTTGTGCACAATTCACAATCCATGTGCAGATATGCAATTCTGAAATTATGTATAAACAGAAAGAACAGCAAAAGTAAAGTTTCATAAGTCAAACAATTATCTATTATTCATCATTTAAATCATTTAAACTATATAGCAAATATAGTGTTTGCCTCCTTTTTTTTTTTTTTTTTTAAGTAATCAAGTAATTTTATTAATAGATAATACATGGGGGGTGTATTATCAATTTAAATAGGAAAGAAACGACATAAAGTTTGGTAGCCCTTCTACATAATTTGTGTGTTTGCCTCTTATTCTTTGTCCTCACATAGTTAAAGAATAAATGCGAACCACACTTCAAAGTTTGAGACTTCGTCTAACCTTCTCAGATAGCTTTTAATTGTATTAAGCGATCCTATGTTACCTGTTTGACATAGTAAACAACTAATTTACCTTAATTACGGTGTTCTCAGTGCTTGGACCTTTGGATTGCCAACGTCGTGAATCCATTCCTATAATTAAACAGCACAAATACAGAGAACAAGTAATCACAAAAAGATAAAATCTTGAAAATCAATCGTTGAACTAACTCATCAAAATATACAGGAAGAATGGAACGTTAGCATTTTACTAATCGTTCATCATTATAAGCGGGGAATTTACCACCACGATGAAGCTGCTTTGAGTAGATGAAATCCAAGCATTCTTTTATCTTGATTGTCTCAAACTTCACAAAGTGCAGTCTCCCGCCAAGAATAGGGTAGCTCCTTCTATTGCCATTAGAAATACCCAATCTCGCCGTAGTTGTCTTTTTTCTCTTGTCATTTATTGGTTGATCCTCGCGTCTCGAAAAATAAACCAACTTAATGAGAGATCCTACAAAATGAAATCTATCCACTTTATTAATAGTTACTAAAAAGAGGAAAAGACAGACATATTTCCATCCAAGCTTGAATTCAATTTCCCTCCAAGTGAGCCAAAAAAAAAAAAAGAGTAATAGTAATAACGATAACAACAAAGATATCAACAGAAAGTCATATAACATATAATCTAGGAGGACACATGATATTAAAATGAAAAAGAGAAAGTAGTCAAAGTTACTTGTATTATCATAAATTAATAATGCCGAGAATTTGGAAGTAGCGTATCTCATTTATCGCAAAGTGTAATATAAAGTAGAGACATGAAAATAAAAACACAACATTACATCCCAAAATGAAGTCCTTGAATGATATTTGGAGTCGACAAATGTACAATGACCCAAGTAGCATACTTAAAATGGCATGGTTCCCAAAAACAAGAGTACTTAATTCATATTACACACTTTCTTTCAAAAGATTTCTTGAATATTGACTGCAAAAACAGGAAGTAACATAATTCCAAAAAGAAAAGAAAAAAGTAGTAACAAAACCAAGGAACAGAACAAAGTTCACAATCAGAAAAGCAAAAATATAAATACAGAATTTAGAGTAAAGAGAATTTTCTACTTCCTAACAAACAGAACGCATGCATAAAATTCACCTCCAATATCCAAAGCCAAATGAGAAATATCATCAGACTGATTAGGCAACAGAATTGCGGGATCCCTTTCCTCAAAATTTCCTTGTATAGCAGCCCCACTGAGGTCCAGCTGTGGCCGGGAAGATGACCGGTGAATGGAACTGCCGGCCAATGGAGCCATTTCCTTTTCTTCTCCTCCTCCTCCTCCTTTCTCCACAACAGTACTAGTTTCTCTTTGGATTTCTGAATTATGCTTGGCTATTTCATCACAATTATTTATATTGCCGTCAATCCCAAAGTTAAGTTCTTTGTGGTCCTCTGTTAAACTCGTCATTATAATTACTCTCCGCACCTGCTGCCTAAACCCGAACTTTTCTTTCTTACTCAAGTCAAATGTTTAATCTGGTATTTTATGTTGTCCTACATTCAAAGTCCAAAACCAAACACATTAATGAATATAATACAATAAATGAATAAGTACCCAGATACTAAATTTAAAAAAAAATAAATAAAAAAACAAATTACCACAATCTGTATATCCAATAAAGAAGCAGTTAATCAATATATATGCACAAGAAAATTTAAAACAAAACATATCCCATTTTAGTTCGAATAAATCTAAAAATAATAAAGAAAAAATGGTAAGTTTTTGAGAATTGGATTAAGGAAAAAGTGAAGATATAGAAAGCACAATCTTCTTTAAATGAAAATAACAGAAGTGGCTAAGGAGAAACAAAAAGAAATAATGCAACAATAAACCCAATTATTATCCAAAATTTTGGGAGATTTCGCCATTAGAGAAACGAAAAATTATAAGGAACCCAACAAAAAATGGACGCTTTGAATGATCATTACTGGTAAAAAGGACACAAGTTTTTGCACGTGTTCATGAGATTGAATGAACCCAGATGACAAATTAGACAAAAGAAGGCTAAATGGAAAGATTAATAAAAAAATGGAAGTGATGAGGAAGTGTAAAATTAAAACTAACTTGGTTTGTTGAGGTTGATTTTTTGGAGAACACGAAATATTGATGACGATTTGTTCTTCTGTATCCTCTTTTATGCGTTCAACCACCGCGCGTGCAAGCACGCGAGGCATGGAGAGCATACACTAATACCCTCATTTGGCCCAACCATCCATAAAATAATATTACAAACGAATAAAAAATTTTTAATATTATTTCAACCATTAAAATTTAAAAAGAATGAGAGCCAAACGGAAGCTAAAATCGAAAAAATAACAATAACCAAATTCCGATTCGGTTTAAAATCAGATTTTTAAAATTTTTGATAAATGTTGAAGAAATTTGAAATATGTCAATTAAAATTAATAGTTAATTTTGATTTAAATTAAAATATTTTAATTTCTACCGGTTACATAATCTTTAAAATTGATGTTTTAGATTTCTAATCTACTTAAATTAGTAAATTTAGGTCCTTAGCTAACCAAATTTATCAATGCTCACTTACGTTACAACTATACATGGCTTTTATATGTCTCATAATTAGAGAGCAAAATTGATAAATTATTTAATATTTATCTTCAAAATTAATAGAAAATTACTTTGTGATTTTAAAATCTAAATTGACAATATTTGTCTTATGGATCCAAATTCATATATTCAAATAGGCTGTAAACTCAAAACGTCACTTTTAATAGCTGAAGATCAATAATAACTATATGACAAGTTGAAGACCTCAACCCTAATTTAATCGTATAAAAAATAAAATAAAACCTAAGAACAATTGGTTAATTGCCGATCGCTAAACCATTGAGCTACTAAGAAACAATGTTTCATTAGTGATATTTGTATCACCGATTCTTTTTAGTCATTTTCGATACACTTATGGAGTTTGCTCGAAATCTTCACAAGTTCGATGTTTGAAGTTCAACATACTGCTTAATAGCTCATTGCTACAACTTCGTTTTTGTAAGGTCCCGAAATTTATATTTTAAGTTGGTTGATGTAGCCCTTGTTTGAGCTCCATTCCTTTCATAAGAAATTTTTTTTGAATGAGAAATGTATTGTTAAAAATAAAGAAAAGTTTTGGATTTACGTGTAATATTATTTTATTAAAGAATGCATGGTTGAAATGATCTCAAAACACTGTTTAAGAATATATATTTTTAAAAGAATGGGGCTCAAATAGGGGCGTAATCTATTTAAAAAACGAATTATGGAAACTCGGCCCATTTAAAATTATAAAAGTCCAAACCATAAATTATTTAAAAGTCTAGAAATTTAAGACATTAAATTTAAATAAATTTGATTACAAAAATTTAATGAAGTATGAGTTGGCAAAATGGTTATTTGCATGATATTTTACATAGGCAATTCGAATTCAAATCAATATGCAGATGTTTAAAAGGTCCTCATTTTGCACATTACAAACAATTATATTAAGTTAATTGGATGGAATAATTGTTTTATTAGTAGGTATTCATAGATATATGTTACAAATCATATGAATGGTTCATTTCCTCCATTTTTCATTATATAAATGTTTTATATTTTTTTTTTATAAAATTTATTTTTTTATGAGCTTAAAACTCTTTAAATTCTTAGTTAAAGACTTTATTTTAACAAGGTTAATGATAATATAACTCTCACATTTAATTTTTCACTAAAAAGGGAGATTACAAGAAGAAAAAAATTCACTTTTTTCTACACCTCATCAAATCCGAATTTACTTTTATTTTCGTTCAAAAATATCTTTTATGTTAAATTAAGATTAACGAAATAGCAAGGATGTGAAGGATAGGTTTTTACACATTTTGTTCATTTATATTTCAAGAATTTTCGAAGTTATGAGTAAAGAAGTTTATGTATAGCTATAACCGATTTCTACGACCTAAAAGGATTTTTCAGAATCATAAATTTGTCGATATTTATCTACGTGAAATGTTAAACTTTTTTCTATCACTTTATGTATGTGTATAAATGTTTATAACCAAAAAGGTGCATCATGTGATATTGGTCCTACTGAGCTTAAGGTCACACATTCTATGTTGAAAAATCAGTGTCGGATTCCGTATTCTTCTCAACTTTTCATTTTATTTTCCCTTTCAAAATCAAGCGGGAAATGGCTCTTTCACTTGGCATCGTCAGATCACTGAGGCCGACTTTTGGTAAACTCACAATCGGGTCGCCTATTTTTGGCTGGGGCGTTTGCCTTTCCTGTTTTCAAGCCGGTTCCTATGCCTACGGATTTTAAGCTTTAATCGAATTGGTTATCCGTCCATTTCCCGATTTTTTCAATTGAACTGGTCGGTCCGATTCGATTTTCATAACATTGTTAATACTGCATAATGCTTGGTCTATAGTGTCCACGTTTGTCAAATATAACTTAATATAGTGTTTTGATATTCTCATAAAATAGACCATTTTCTTGTGCTCTTTGTCATGACTAATTTAATTAAATTGCTGACATTATAAAAAGAGAAAAAGAGTCAACCCATTATTATCTTAAAAAAAGGAAGTTAATCAATTTTGTACCATATCAAGCTCGTGTTTGCTGCAAACCCTTCTCTTTATTAGCAGCTTATTCTTGCCGAGATGTGTTGGGATTAACAATGTCTTGGTTGGAGGTAGGATGGGATGGGTGTGTACGCTTGATTGGGGAATATGAAATCTTTCTAAACTCATTTTTTTATGTGTTAATATATACTTTCCTGCGTCCCAATTATATAGGTTGAGTTTCTTTTTTCACTTGTCCCAAATATATAGGCATGTTTCCTAATTTAGAATATTTTATTTTGTTCATTTACTAATATGTCATTATTCAATTTTCTCCATTTAATATGTTAACTTCTTGAAATCATCCAAAGACACATTTTCTACTTCTTAAAAATATGGAACAACTCTCATTTCTTCTTCTTCAAATTAAACATTCAAATTTTTTACTAATTCCAACAGTAATTTACTACTACATATGAAATTTAAATGGGGTAAATTAAGAAAGATTTTGACAAAAATTAATTTTTCAATGACATTAAAGAAGATTTCTTAATTCGTGTGAAAAACAAAATAAGCCTATATAATTGGGACGGAGGGAGTATTTAATTATTGTAAGTGACATTTATTTGCATTTTTGGAAAAGTTATGAGAGTTCATTTACAATGTTTTATTTTTTATTATTTTACCGATTTCTTTTATTTTTGTTCATTCAAAGAGAATGGACAAATCTGTTACTTAATCGCCAAAATTAAGGGAAAGAAGAGTTTTACTAAATAATTGAAAGGTTGAGGATGAATTATATTTAAAAAAGAAAAAAAAAAGAAAGAAAAGGTTAATGATAGATTTGTTACATTTGCAAAGGTTGGAGCCGAAAAATGCAAATTAACTTTTATTGAGGTTTTCATACTAAGTATGCGTTCGATTCACATGAAAAATATTTCCTAAAAAAGAAAAAAATTTCTTCAAAAAAGGAAAACTAGTTATATTTTCAAAGGTTGAATAATATTTTCCATGAAAATAATGATAATCAAACACTCAAAAAGTCAGAATTCGGGTGAAAAGAGCAATCAAACACATCCTAAAACATAAACTCTTATTTTCTTATTTATCAATTAGATTACATAAGACACTATTTTAACTAAAAGAACGTTATTTCGTTTTTTCATCTTTTTACATTGTTTTTCAAAATCATTTTTCTTCAAAATTATTTTTAACCACATTAAAAAAGAGAATAATTACTTTTCACAAACTTTAAATCAAACAAGGGAATAGTGTGATTGCAGTGCAACTTTTACTAAAAATTAATATAAGATGTCAAGGGCCTGAGGCCATATAATTGATTAAGGTATAGTAATTAATGGCATTAGAGTAAACTCTGCACTAAGTTCTATTATTATTAATGGGTGGTTCCAAGATTTATTATGGGCACAAACATTCAAGGTAATTTCGACTTTTAATTCTTCATTATCCATATGGATATTTTTTTCTTTACGTGCTCATTTTACATGATTCCATCCTTATTGGACAACGTCATCCTAAAATTTTGCTACAAGGATATTTATTATTAACGTCCGCAGCCTGTCTCCAGTGCTCTTCACAATTTTAGCAACATTTTAGGTTTAATGACCTATTCTCCCCAGTAGGAATATATAGGTCAATTCCTCCTGAAAACCATACATGTGAGTTTAACTCATTTCGCTCAACAACCATTTGGTGTTTCGTTTTAATCTACAATGTAACGAATGAGATTTTTGCTACTACCTCTTTAACCTCAATAGTTATTTGAATTGATTTTTTATTTTTTTTAATGAAAAAATTGACTAGAGGAGGTGTGTATGTTGGGGGAGGGGTGAAATTTATGGTATTTAAATTTTGAATCTCGTTGAATGACATCTTTATTCCATTTTGAATACTTTAATCAAAGTACTTTATTTCTGATATTATGAAATGTTTCAAAAATAGGAAAATAAATAAAAAAATAATTAAAATCTAGCAATACAAAAAATAGCAAAAGGAAAAAAATAAAAATAAAAAAACTTCCTTTTGAAGATTAGAGATTTAGCATTTTATAAGGAAAAAAAATGAAGTTATAATAATATTATAACTTGATTTTTTTTTTATTTAATGCAATTTTTCATCATTTTTTTTATTTAATGCAATTTTTCATCATTGACCAAAGAAAATTTGATTTGTTTTTATTTTATTTTAAACGTAGTTAGCCTTCTCAACAATCACAAAAATTTGAAATTCATAACAACATAATTTTTATATTTTACAATTTAAAAATAATAGGATGTCTATACAATTATTTGTCGACGAAGTTCATATATTTATTTCCATTTGACATTTTGAAAATACACACATTCTCCACCTACTTCTTCTTCCTTGTGCAACTAATAGCCTTTATTATTAATTCGTTAAAATTTTACTTTTCAAGAAATGAACAATGAATATGTGAATAATATTTATGAGTCCTATAAGATATGAGGTTAAATCATTTACACCAAAATCCAAGTTTAAACTCAAACCCCAAAAGCAAGGATTAAGCACCAAAATACAGATGAATTCCACCCGTTTAGTTCAATTTTTATGATAATCAAAGTTAGATGTGTTGGAAATTTGTCGTACAGAACATATTTTCCATAAATGACTTGATAAACATATGAACTAATGCAGAACAGTAAAAAGCAGAATATTATTTTTTTTTTGAAAAAAATAAATTGCACAGAATAAAAACAAAAGCATCAAGAAGTCGAGAATTCGGAATGAGGATGATCGAGGCGAGAACTAGGCTCTCTATCCTTAAGACCTTTTTACCCCGTCACACGGTGCTTACGGTATGTGGTAAAGCGTCTCCCAAAATACAATGATCAGATACCTGCAGAAGCAGCACTTCGACTGCAAGGCAAACGAACCAGAACAGAAGTACTGTTTTGTAAATTGAAAGCCCGAGGACCATACAAATAGAGGAGGGAGTTGACGGTTGAGCAGTTTCCATTCACAACTCACGCCTACTTAAGCAACTGATGGGTCGGTTAATAAACTGTCAAAGGGAGGGAATTAATTGAACTTAAAAAATTAAAAATAATTTTTTTTTAAAAACAATAATAAATATTAACCCAAGCCCACGCCCCGACCCGCCCGCCTGGTCGGACGGCGGCGCGCGCGTGTGGCCTTTGGATTAGTTTAGACATTGTCTAAGATTCCCCCCTTTCAAAGACTATTGATACCCCTTGGGGCCCAAACCCACATCCAAACTTGAAGTTTATTAAGTGATTCAAGGTTGTGTTTGCAACCTATATGGGATTGGAACATTTTTCCAATTCTTTCCCATTTATTCCTCTTATTTATTGTCCAACTTTCAACCATAATTTCTCATTCATATTGAAGTGGTTTTTCACAATTAAATATTCCACACTCATCTACTCGGAACGTAGAATTTAATTGAGCATTAATTTCGACACATCGAACATTGGGTCCCACTTAAAATTGTAGTCAAAATTGACCCAATTGACCCACCACTTCCAACAAGATGAATACAAATGAAATTATGTAGATGAATTTATTTGCTCTGAAAGAACCAAACCCTCAAGGCAGGTCGTGCTTCAGGCCGATCCATTCTCAGTCCAACATGTCGATCCACTGGTCCAGCAAGTTTCTTAATAACATTTTTTTAATTAAAAAAAAAAAAAAAAGGGATACTGCAAGCAGCATATTGCTGATACGCAACAGTAATTATTATTTTTTAAATGGGTCGGCCCTCGACCGTCGATAAGAATGGACCACCCAGGCTGCAAGCAACCCAACCTTGTTTGACACCCCTATTTAATCTCTACCAAACAGAGGCTAAATATGCATCAATTGTCTGGCTATGATCACCGAGGGACACTAACAAAGAATTGAAAATATTTCTAAAATGTGAAGAGCAGAAAACCCTAAAAACTATATTAACTAGTTGCAAAAGAAACACGAACAATGTTCATCAACCCTCAGCAACATATCCGATTTTCTTTTGGTCGAGATTTATGTGAACCAAAAATCACTGTGACGCAAGAAAAGAAATCATCAATCAATCAAATGTCAATAGACGGTTCTCTACATCTAATATTCATACTAAAATCACTGTGACGCAAGAAAAGAAGTCATTTCGAATGAGCTAATGATCAATTTTAATACTCCCCAATTAGAGAAATAGGATTCTCCGACAGTACTCTAATCATTAAAGAACAAGACTCCTCCAGAAAACAGAACAAGGGGATTCTGAAATTGGCTCTGCACGACAGAAACAGGGAATTTTTCAGAACCTTAAATGTCCTAGGAATTCTTTTTTCCATCATACATGCTGTTATTGTATTCATGATCCGGGGATAAACTATAAACTCGTATTCTTTCTTCAAATATTACAAGGAAAAGGGGAGAGAAGGAAAATAAAAAGGAAGGTATTCAATGACAAATCACATGGGAGTAGTTGTTACAAATATGTCAAGCATCGGCAGCTTTCTCCAAAGGGGCAGCCTCCTCAATGGCATTTGATTTTCCACGCTTTGACTCGTAATCTTTCACAGCTGCCTTTATTGCGTCTTCAGCGAGCATGCTGCAATGCAGTTTCACTGGTGGAAGTGAAAGATGCTTGGCAATTTCCCTACACCATCAATGTAATTGAGTAACATTTATTGGGCATAGAGAAAAATGGAAACTAAAAAAAGATTTATGAGCTCTTTAGGAAATTGAATAGTTTTAAGAATAGACCACACCAACTACCTAAAACACACATTTTTGCAAAATAGAAAATACACCCAACAAAATTCTGAAGATCGCATTTTCATACCAAATAGACAAGAAATACTCATAGGGACAAAATCAATTCTTCAAGGGAAAGTCCCTTAAAATTATAGCGAAAGTACTTAATACCCAAGCAACAAGACAGCCATAACTGTATTATAGTATCTTTACTATCTGTGGCAGTCATATTTTTCACTTTATCTACTTTATAACTCAAATAAAAGATTCGCTATGCATGTCAAATCACAGAAGCAGACAAAAAATTCAGAACAGACAACAAAAAGGGCACTAGACATTGTCTTGTAGTCAACCAGTTCCTTCAACTCTTCTATTTACTGTAACAATAAGTCATACTATAGAATTATCTACCAACTCCATCGATCTATTCAAGACTAATGTTCAATTAACAGAGAAAATATTCTGCTGATTCTTGCTATTTACAATTTTCACATGTATGTTTTGGAACTTCTAATTTAAAAAAAATAAATAAATAATAATAATAATAAAATAACATGTACACTAGGTTAAAGAATTCCCAGATCAAAGACTATAAATTTTTAAAAGAACGCCTAACAAAATTCTTCAAGTGAAGCTGTGAAAGTAATATACATAGAAAAATAGGGGAGAGCAGGAAAGAAGAGATTTTTTCACTATATACACTACTGGCAATGCTACGACCACCTAAGGATAAAGAAACCTAATTGAAACCAAAAGAAGCATGAAAATACAAAACCTCACTTCAAGTATTGTTGGTAGGTGCTCAAAACCTCACAGGACACATTGCAAAATGGGAAAATATAAAGGACAACTAAAAGCAATCAAAACAACCGCAAGAAGGTCTAAGTTACTGGACAAGACCCAAAAGGAAATACAAATCTTGGGTGATTTATTAGGTAGAATCAACAAAGGGATCCAACTTACGTATTCTTAATGGATAGAACTTCCTCCATTTGTTTCCCTTTCACCCATTCAGTAGCTGATAATGAAACCTGTGTTAGAAAAACTCCTTTTGCAACTAACAAATGACAAAAGCATCGAATGGCATAAAAGTAAATAAATTTTGCTGCTTAATTAACAGAACTCGCGATTCATTGCTCTTAAGTTTATAACAAGTAAATCATATAAAGTTTCTTTCCAAAAGCACGATGGCGTCATGCTTGAAGAATATTCTATTGCAATAAGAGATTATCTGTTCCAAAAGCTAAAGTATAGTGGAACAATTTTGAAAACCAAATGGAAGAAAAACCTGAATCAACTTATCCAAGCAGCGTGAAACAATCAACAAGTATTCTATTTCATGTGCACATTTATATCATACTGATAATTTCTGACACGATCAATGTTAATAAATTAATTATTTATTGGAAACCAAACGTCAAATCTCAATTGTTACAGCCAAAACTGCGGATGCCATTCAGAACTCAGCAAACAAAACCAGGGAAGGCGAAACAGCTCCATTCAACTTAATCAATTCTATCAAAAAAGAGTTCTGCAGAAGCAGCAAATCATTATAGCTCTAAATTTTTACATCTAGAGACCTTCCAGCTCATTAATTAGCCAAGAATTGATTAATCCACCTATGAAAAGAAATTCCCTGAAATTCACCTTAATAAGAAAAAGTTAGAAAGCTGAAAATTTCTCCAACCGAATCAATGCATTAAAATTCAGCACAAACTAAAAAAATCCCTAGAATAATAAATAGATAACGAACCAACTGAGGAGGATGCAATTGCAGAACCACAACCAAACGTCTTGAAGCAAGCATCAACAATTTTTCCGCTCTCCTCATCGACTCTGATCTGAAGCTTCATGACGTCGCCGCAAGCCGGGGCGCCCACCAGACCTGTACCAACATTCGAGTCGTTCTTGTCGAAGGACCCGACATTCCTCGGATTGCTATAGTGATCTACAACCCTCTCATGGTACATCCGAAGCGTACCTGCTCCCACGGCCACCGCCCGCATTGAAGGGGATCGAAGCCCTTGACCCAGAATCATCTTACTTGCGTGCCTCAACATTTTATGGCGATTCAAGAATTCTGTGAACGGAAATTGTAGGGTTCAAGTGAAAATGAGGAAAAATGAGAGGCGTGATAAGAGACGGAGGAAGATTGAGTGAGAGAGGATATTTTAGAAAGTTAATTGACAACCTAACTTTCAAATTTATTGTGAAAAATATATCAACATTTCATTTTTTGATATTTTCGTTCTTATCTTTTACATTTCTTTGTACAGAAGGTCTTTTTTATTTATTTTTGATGATTTTACCCTTTATTCAAATTAAAAAAAAAATAATAATAATTGCAACGATAGTTCCAAATTTTCAAAAAAATTACAAATCGGTCACAATTTATTGTGGACTGAAAAATTTTAAAATTACCCAAAAAAAAAAAAAAAAGGAAACTTGAATGTATAGAGTAATAATTAATAAATAGAGATATTTTTGAATCATAGCCAATGAAACTGAAAATCTTTAAAAATGGGTAAACAAAAATCTCAATTTTTATTTTGTGAAGAGTAGCTGAGAGGTTTGAGGCAGAAATCACGTAATCTTCAAATTTTTTCATTTCCATTGGTTATGATTAAAAAATTTCCCAATTTCTTGATTATTTCCCTATACATTCAAGTTTTATCATGATTGATTTATAATGTTTTAAAAAAATTGGAACTATGATTGCAATTAATTCTTTATTTTTTCTTTTCTTTTCTTTTTGTTTCATTTCAATGGAGGGTAAAATTGTCAAAAGGACTTTCTGCGCAAAGAAATGTGGAAGGTAGGGGCAAAAATGCTAAAAAATGAAAGGTATGGATGTTTTCAACAATAAACTTGAAAGGTAAGAACATTTTGTGCCAATTACCCTTTTAGACATTATTATTTTCCGCAAATTTTATGGCATGAAAAAAAATAATTTATTCATCAAATTGATGAGCACCAATCAGAGATTAGGAAGGGGACCCACAAGAGTTTTGCTTGCCCAAACCCAAACTTCTCTTAGAGCTCTCAATGTAGATCAAAGTCAGTCAAAGAACAAGAGAACCAAAAATTGAAAATTGCTGATTTGCCGTTATCCATCAACATGGTGGTGCTGAAAGACGTACTCGACAAGAACCCCTAATAGTAGAAAAGTATCGTGTAGTGACATAATTATCGAATTAGCTCATCATCTCCCAACATTAGTATAGAATGACCAGAATTCAATAAAATATGTTAGTGCTCGAATGATATTAATGAAGGATGATTGTTTTCCAAATTTCTAACTCTTCGAGCTAAATGAGTGACACTACTCGTCCCGAATCACCTTATGGATTCGAAATGTGACGTGCGCCAATGGTAGATGCTGATTAGATGCAAGATTCATCACCAAAACTGACTATGAGTCATTACAAAATATGTGACAAAATCAAATGTTTATCTTTACATAGTGCAATGGGCCTGAAATAATTACTTCATATTTTTCTCTCAAATAAAAAAAAAACCTCATTGGCACCAAGCGTGAGAGAATGCTAGACGTTTTGTTAATAGACCGCTTCTTCCAAAGTGCATCCCACAAGAAGTCATGTTGTTGAGATCTGTCTTACTGTAAAAATCTTTGGATTTCTTCCATTTGAAATTAGTCTTGAATGAGCCCCTCGAAAGCTTGATGCAAAAAAAGGAATTTTTGTTCTACGTCTCTGAGCGTGGATGGCAGGCAGGCCTATATTCGTTGGTTTTAATAGGACTCCTCTGACACATGTCATGTCAATGAGTGTTCTGCAATATCGGCCTCCCCTCTTCAAATCAATCAATTCTACAAATTTCACCATGCGAGGACATTCCTTGGAGAGATTTTCAATCTTCCACCATGAGCACTGAATGATGTAAATGCAAAAATGACAAGCACTTACTCCACATAAACGATTAAAACCACAGCTTTAGCTTCCACTTGGCAAATTTACCAATGATTTATAAAGAGGAATAAGAGTGGATCCTCGGGGGTAATAATGAATAATTTTGATTTTATGGTTAAAATTAATGTCGAACTTTGACTCAATTTATAATCATTTACAAATTCGTATTCAAATGGAAGCTTAATCTCAAGATGAAATTTATATTAAGGACCTTGGGGTACGTTATAAAAACAACAATACAGTTCTGAGTGTTTAGAAGGATGACATAGACTAGGTCGTGCAATTTATGTGCTGGACTCATACTGAATGAGTGCAGCACATAATTCAATTTTAGTTGTTTATGCTTGAAAATCTTATGAAAATTATTACAAAGGTACTTGTCTAATAATGAAATATAATTTTTGTGATATACGTCGCCTTGTCAGAGATTTGATAAAAGCTGGAGAAATGAAAGGAGTTTATATTGGAGCTCCATCGGGGGTCTTTGAAGAGAACCCACAATATAGACTAGCTACACCTCTTGTTTGGGTCGAGAAGAGGTTAAAGGTGTTCAGGCAAAACTTTCTGGGCCGCCAAAGTTCCATCTTTGTTTGCTTCCTGAGAGGAAAAACTGTGACATTTATGGTCCTTGGAAGCGGAAAAATCTGGGAGATTTTTTTGTAGTTGCTCAGTGCTTAGCTCCAGCTAGAGTTAATGATCACTGATTTCATGTTAAAGATTAATTTGAAGCTCAGAGGATTAAATTCTATGTTGGCTGTTGAGAAATCTTCTTCTCTCCCCAACATGTCTAAGATTTCAATAGTATTTCTCGGAATAGATGTTTCACATGGGTCCCTGGGCCAGTATGATACCTCATTATAGAGCATCTGTGTCCACTTGGTCCCCGAATGTTGAAATGATGGATTCTTTGTTCAAATGCAAGTCTGACACTGAAGATGATGGCATATTTAAGAATTTAAGATAATTTAAGATCAACATTCTAGATAAGGAAGCTTGATCATATTATCATATTCACGGATGGTGTTAGTAAATAACACTTCAATCAAGTTTTGAACATCAAACTTTATCAAATTATTGGGCTAGCAAGCTTCTCTAAGAAAATGGTCACCAAAATTTGTGGTGACCGTTGCAAAGAAAAATCATTACAATTTTATTTAGCTCGGTTCTCCTGATAATAGCGCATCGAATAATTTCAAAATAAAGTTGAGTGTGATTTTTGAACCTTAGCAGGTATTCCTTTGTAAACACGTCATTCTAAACACACCCTTTTGTCTGAAGGAGCAGAAAGTCTTACCCTTGATTTTGAGCCTCCACGTCGTAGTATGTGGAGGTAAACATGGATTTTGGTTGGTAATGGTAATCACATGGGAAATATGTCTTAAAGGTGTTTGGTAAGTAAAGACGTGGTAAGAGAAGTTATCTTTCGTAGTCTAAAACTATAATAACTGTATTTGAATTCCTCATTTGCTATAATATTTTTGATTTGTTTAAAAAATAAAACTAGTGGATTACTTTAATGCATTTCAAATGTTCAATTGGGTTGTGCAATCCATGTGCTGAATTTGCATGATGCGCGCGCGCAATATTACTATCATAGATATTATTTCTAAGTTATATTCCAAAGATACCTTTATCTATTTATTTATTTATGTTGAAGCACAAAGATGCTTATCTAATATTACAACTTAAATTACCTATGTTCTCTTTGGATAAGAACGAGGATGAAAAGCTACTGGAGGAAACACAAGTTGTAAAATTGATGCCACCAGTCACAGGTTTGGAAGAGGAGGCACGGTAGACCCATAAGAGTTTTGCTTGCCAAAACATCTCTTAGAGCTCTCAATGTAGATAAATTTAGCGAAAGAACAAAAGGACCAGAATGGATAATTGACTGTCTGCCCTTGCTCTTCGAATGGGGATGTAGTGGTGCTCGAACATGTACTCATCATGGTCCCACCAATGGTAGCAAAGTGACCCTTAGTGACATAATTATCAAATTATCTGATTTTCGAAGAATGAGAAGCGTTCAATGACTAATGCGCTAAATCAGGCTGTTCAAATGATATGGACGAAGGATAATTGTTTTTCAAATATCTGACACTTCAAGCTAAATGGATGTTCCGCTAACTCCGGCGCACGATCCCAATGAAAATTGGCAATTGGGCTTCAAATTAATCAATTCTGAAAATATCAGAAGGTTGAGATTGTCATTAAGGTCATTGCGCACTTCTACCATGAACATTAAATGGCATGAGGAATTAAAATCTTATTTCCATATCAAATTCAAATTATATTAAGGTAACAAATGTTCAATCACAAAAGAAGAATATAGTTATTTAGTTAATTAGTTGTGTGTCTAGAGTGATGACAAAAATTAGATCGCGTAGTTCACATTGTGAACTCGTATGCGATGCGTGCAACATGCAATTCACTTTTAGTGGTTTATACAAAAATAAAAATAAAAAAAATAAAAAATTTTCCAAATTTTATTACAAAGGTACTTGTCTATTAATGAAATATAATTTTTTAAATCTTACAGAAATTATATATTCTGGTACCCATTTTCTAATTAATGGGAAATGTTAATATTTTGTTCAGTAAATTGATTTTATTATTTATTCAATAGTGGAGTACTTGAATATATAATGTCTAGTGTGATTTTGAAGATCAATCAACAGATGTTTAGTACTTTAGTGGATATTCAGTTTGATATAGTACTATTGGAGTTTGATTCGGAGTCCATATTGAAGAATACATTTCAGTCAAATTTAGAGGTTATGGATAATGCCGCTTTGCTACCACCACCAACAGGGCCATCGTTTTCAATTGTTAGAGACAGACCCAAAAGAAATATTAGGCCTCAACATAGGTATGAGGAAGTTGAGTTAGTTACGTATGCTTTAAGTGTGATTGAAGGTTTTGAGTCTAGTGAAGAACCTTCTATAAAAGCATTTTGTGGTGTTGATTCTGTTTCAGTGCATAATTTTGCCTTGTTTGGTGATTGTTGATTTATTTTATGACTTTTTTGCTCGTGTTTATAATTCGAGCAAATTTTAAGAACACAAGGTAACTCTATTGATCAGTTCTTGTTTTATTCCATTTATGGATGCGGTGGAGAATTTTGTTCGTTGGAGAGTTCCGTCGATATTCTTGTTGAAGAGTTCAATTTTTGCCTCATAGTGGATCTGTCTCAAGTAAAGAATTTTGAAGTTTGTTCAATGCATTTGAATTTAGTGATTTGTTAAAGTTTGACCCAAATTCCATTAAGTATTTGTAGATTTGTTGAATTGAGCTCTGAGGAGGTTAAAATATGGACAAGGAGGAAAAGATGTTATATTGTCGCTAGCTGGCCGCTAAATTACCGCTCTAGCAGTGGGATAGATTTTTCAGTAGAGAGCTGCAGCTTGCCCAACGCCCACCAAGCGCGTGAGCGGCGTGACTGCTGCTAGCTTACCTTAAGCCTGTCGCTCGCCATCATGCATGCTTGTCTGGCCCAAGATTTTTTTATTTATTTCATGCACTTTTTGATGTTATTTCTACCTTTAGAACTCTTATTAGGGTCTGAGATGTACTCTTGCGTATAGTTGACTCTTCTTCATAGTTAGAATAAATTAGACAATATTGTAAATACAATACATTTGTATTCTTTCTCCATATTAGAATGAATTGTCATTTCCTCTACCAATTTCTCGTGTTCTTCTTGTGTTGCAATTTTTACTTCATATTTTGTCATATAATCTCGTTATTCTCTAACAAGTGGTGTTAGCGTGCAATTAGATTTGTTAACATTATCAAATTACGTGATCTTTGAAGAATGAGAAGCATTCAATTATTAATGCACTAACTCATGGTGATACAAAGGAACCATAATTGTTTTTTAAATCATTAATTCTTCAGGCTAACTGGAAGTTCCATAGACTCCACCTCCCACACCTCACATATGTTGTCAACTGGGCTTCAAATTAATCAATTCTGAAATTTTCAGAAGGTCGAGATTGTCCTTGAGGACATTGCACACTTCCAACATGAACATTAAATGATTTAAATGCTAAAAATACAAACACTTAATACACATAAGGAAATAAAATCTTATTTTTAATCTCAATTTCAAATTATATTATGGCAACAAATGTTCATTCACTAATAGTTAACTAGTTCACTTTTAGTGGTTTAAACAATAGAAAGTACTTTCCAGACTTTTTTACCAGGATACTTGTCGAATAACAGAGTATACTTTTTCAAATCTTACAGCAATTTTAAATTCTGGTGCACATTTTCTAATTGTTTGTAAATGTTATTATTTCTTCTGTTAATTACATTTCATTTACTTATTCAATAGTGGATTACTTAATTAATGTCAAGCGTGATTTTGAAGGCTTAGCTGTTGCTATGACTGTCTAGAGTGATGACAACGATTAGTTCATGTGATGAACTCGTATTAAATGCGCACAATGTACAATTCAGTTCTAGTTGGTTATACTTGAAAAGCTTTTCTAAATGATTGCAAAAATACTTGTATAATAACATAATATAATTTTTGTGACATACGTCGCCTTGTGAGAAATGAAAGAAGCTTATATTGAGGCTCCATTGGGCGTTCTTGAAGAGAACCTACAATACAGACGAGTTCCTAGCAAGGTTTATGTGCAACCTTATTTTAAGTTTGTGTAACATTATTTTGTGGAAGACTGTATGGTTGAAAATAAGTTTTGAAAGAAATGATTTTTTTTTTTTAAATGGAGCCCAAATGGGGGCTAAATTTGAGTTGGATTCTTTATTGTAATGGGCTTTCACTTTCATCGCTGCCCGTTGCATAAGGAGGAGATTTTAATAATGGGTAAAACATTGCAAAATATTTCACATATAACATTTTTCAACAACGTCACTGCCTATTGTTAAAGCTACAAAGTATATTAACTTTGAACAACTTTTCCTACCTTGTTGCAAAAGGAGGAAATTTTAACAGCAGGTAATGGATTTTGCAAAATGTATCACATATTAATTTTTTTCAACAATGGTCACTGTCCATTGTTAAAGCTACAAAGTTCATAAACTTTTAACAACATTCGTAGCCCATTGCGAAATGAGGAGGTTTTAACAATGGGCAATGAATATTGCAAAATATATCACATATTAACTTTTTTCAGCAATGGTCATTGCTCATTGTTAAATATATGAAATATATAAATTATTTTTGCAAAAGGCGGCTAACGTTGCGAAAGGTTACATTAGCAACACACATAGAAATATCGTAGTCCAATCTCATTTGAGTTTATCTTTGACACTAGACATTAACTAACTATTGCTATAAACCCCTATTATGCAATGAATGAATGTCGTTACTAAGCCATTTTTTTTCCTGTACTGAATATAGTTAATTAGTTATGAATGTCTAGATTGATGACAGCGACTGATGGTGCAGTTCACTCGATGAACTTGTACTAAATGCATGCAACACACAATTCTCTTTTAGTTTCTTATACTTAAAAATCTTATCCAAATGATTACATAGGTAGTTGTCTGATAACGAAATATAATTTTTGTGACGGCCTTGTCACTTGTAGAGTTTAAAATGTAATCTATAAATTATTATTACAACTACAATGCAGAAGTATAAACTCTCGAAGTGTAAAAACTGAATCAATCAACCCAAAGCTTCATCAACACCACGAATGGATTGTCCTATGATATCAAGCTTAGATTTGTGTCACATCGGATCATTCATCATTGTCCACAGGAATGACAATGGATATACTAAGAAAAGGATTAGCCGGAAGCCACCAAGAATTTCGTTGGAGATATGAACTTTTCCCACTTGGTTACCTCTCTACACTTTCTCTCTTCTGTTTTGCCAAGTCCAAATGAAATAGATAAAGAAGTCTTGTAATTATAGAGCCAAAACCATTAGAATTAAAATTCAAATATTGTACAATGATCACGAGTAAATGTGACATGACTAGCAAAGGAGAATTGACTACAAAACTAAATACAACCATTGGATTTAATTTATGGTCCAAAGTACTTCTAAACTAGCACAATCCCCTTCAATTTCTCTAGACCAATTAATTTGTAACATGTGGATGGAGTAATCCACCTCACATCACTATTTGATAAAAGCTGGAGAAATGAAAGAAGTTTATGTTGAAGCTCTATTGGCTGTCTTTGCAGAGGACCCACAATATAGATGATCTCCACCTCATGTTCATGTCGAGAAGATGTTTGAAGATATTCAGGCAAAACTTTCTGGGCTGCAGGAACCTGAGTGGAAAAAACTGTGACATTTTTGGTCCTTGGAAGAGAAAATCTGGATGATTTTGGTGCAGTTGCTCGGTGCCTGGCTTCAACTAGAGTTAATGATTACTAATGTCCTATTAAATATCAATGCGATCTCTTTGGATGAACTTCTATGTTAGCTATTGAGAATCCCACCATAATTCTTGGAATGGATGTTTCACATGGGTCTCTGGCCAGTCTGCTATCCTATCAATTTCCGTGGTTGTCAGTTCAAGGCAATTGCCATTGATAATTCATTGTAGAGCATTTGTGTGTACTCAATCTCCGAAGGTTGAAATGATCAAACGCATGTCTGACAATGAAGATAACGACATATTTAAAGAACTTATACTTGATTTTTATGTTAGCTATGGTAATGGGAAATTTGACAAGATTATCAAATTTAGGGAAGGTGTTAGTGAGTCACAGTTCAACCAAGCTGTGAACATCGAACTTAATCAAAATTCTTATCTAATAATGGAATATTAAGAAACTCAGGATGCATTCTAAAAAGAACAATACAGTTAATTAGTTACGAATGTCTGGACTGATGATAATGATTAGTGCATGCAGTACATGTGATAAACTCGTTCGTACTGAATGGGTGCAATATACAATTCAGTTTTAGTTACTTATACTTGAAAATCTTTTCCAAATGATTACAAAGGTACCTGTCTAATAACATAATATAATTTTTGTGATGTACGCGGCCTCGTTAGAGTTTGATAAAAGTTAGGGAAATAAAAGAAGTTTATGTTGAAGCTCTATTGGAAGTCTTTGAAGACATCCCACAAGATAGACAAGCTCCACATCTTGTTTGGATCAAGAGGATACTTGGCGATATTATGGAAAAAATTTCTGGGCCACCAAAGTTCCTTCTTTGTTTGCTTAGGAAATACTGTGGCATTTATGGTCCTTGAAAGCTGAAAAACTTGGCTGATTTTGGTGCAGTTGCTCAGTGCTTGGCTCCAACTAGGGTTAATTATCACGAATGTCCTATTAAATATAAATGCGTAGCTTGGTGGATTAAATTCTATTTTTGCCATTTAGAAATCTTCTCTGCTCATGATATCGAAAATTCCCCCATAGTTCTTGGAATGGATGTTACACACGAGTCCTTGGGTGAATCTGATATCCCGTCAAATGCTGCCGTTGTTAGTTCAAGGCAACGGCCATTGATACTCATTGTAGAGGTTTTGTGCACGCTCAATCACTGAAGGTTGAAATGATAAAATCTCTGTTCGAACACTTATCACTGAAGATGATAGCATATTTAAAGAACTTATGCTCGATTTTAGTGTTTGGTCTGGAAAAAGGATGATTGACAAGCTTCTCATATTTAGGGATCTAATAGCAAATCACAGTTCAACCAAGTTCAAAATATTGAACTCAATTAAATTATTGAGTCTTGCAAGTTTCTAAATGAAGGATAATCAATAAAATTTGTGGCGACTGTTGCAAAAGAGAACAATGACACAATTTTATTCAGCTCGGTTCTCCTGTCAATGTGCAGCCAAGGACATTAATAGATAGTTAATCTAATTTAAATAATGTTTTGTGTGATTTTTAAACATTTACATGTAAGCCTTTGTAAATGCGTGGTTCTTAATATACTCTATTGTCGCTAGGAGAAGAAAGTCGTATCCTTGATTTTGAGATCCATGTGATTGTATGTGGAAGAAAACATGGATTCTAGTCAGAATTCCACGTTAAATATAACTCTTATAGGTATTAGGTAAGTAAACGCTTGGTAAGTGATGTTATCCTTCATTAAGTAAAACTGCTATTCAAAGACCTTATTTTCTGTAATGGTTGTGGTTTGCCTAAAAAATAAAACTAGAGGATTGCATTAATGCATTTCATACGATCAATTAGAACGTGCAATCCATGTGCTATATTTATGTGACGATTTGCAATAATATTGTAGTAGAGTATTATTTGTCAGTTTATATTCCAAAGAAGCCTTATTTTTTATTTTTGTTGAAGAAGAAAGATGCTTAACTAATATTATGATTTCTACTAAATTACCTCACGTGCAAGCATTAATCTTTGTACTATAAAATTAACAAGTAATTACAGTTTGAATCAGAGCTAAATAATATATATATTTATTTATTTTTTAAAACCAATTAGTTATATGTGTCTTGATTGACGACAGCAACTAAGTCGTGCAGTTCACGTGATGAACTCGCACTGAATACGTGCAACAAACAATTTTTTTGGGGGTACTTTTAAGTTTGACTTTGTCAAATCAACCATTTTCCATTTTAACCATAAAAATCTAACATTCACCACAATAGCCATTTCTTGTGTAAAAGACAAAAACGCCCTTAAATGAGTTATATAATTACAAAAATAGAAATATGGTAAAAAGACAAAAATATCCTTAAGTTACAAATAAAAATCCAAACAAGTCTCAATTGAAATTTGAAAATGAAGTCAGTCTTTTCATCAGTTTACTCTAACACGATAAAAACTCTTTCATTTTTCATCCACTTCAACCTCAAAATTTCATAAATTTATCAGTTATCAACCTCAACAGAAAAATTTAGTTAAATTTCAGCACTTCAATTCGGTAAGTATCTTTTCGTAATATTTAATTTTATTTTTATTGAAGTCGTATATTTTTTTTAAATGGTAGAAAAAATAATATTAGAGCCAAAGTTCAGGTCGGCACCGATTAGACGCCGGAACGCCGGATTTAACGACGGTCCGGACCATCCGGACCGTCCGTTACAGACGGTCCGGACCGTCCCGACCGTCCGTTTGCAGACTTCCCCGCCCCTCGATTCTGATAATTTTATTTCTGATAATTTGTTCTGATATTTTTAATTCGTAATGCAGATATGGCAAAAGCGTGTGTCCCAATCTGTTATTTCGACGAATTTCAAAGGAAAGAAAATGGTCAATGGGAATAGAAATGGACGAGTGAAGGAGAAGGGGTTGCTGCTATTTCGACAACAAAAAATACTTCGTTTACAGAAATGTACAGTGAAATACAAAACATGCTTAACGTCGATTCCTCTTAGTACGATATGGAATTGGGATTTTTATTTCAAAAGCATTTAACAATTTCGATTCCACCTTTGAAAGTTACTTCTGAAGCGCAAATAAAGCATCTAATTCAATTGAACCAAGGTCGAAAGACGACTTCTATTTGCATAAGTTTGTTGAAGAAAAATGTCATCGAGGGTGAACACGAAGTTTTTGATGGAGAGGATCGTAATGAGAATGATTTTTGGGATACTGTTGAGATTGCTCAGGAGGATGATGTGGTTATTCCTGAGGCAGTTGCTACTCACCATGATGTCACCGTTACACGAAGGATTTACGAGGAAGTTCAAGACAACGAGGATGAAAGGCCATTTACAAATCAGGATTTGATTGCTTTATCCAGACAGAGACATGAGTCTGGTGGGAGCTCACATGCTGGGCCGAGTACACAGTTTTCTAATTGTTCGCGTGTAGTTCCTGATGATGAAGATTTACATGTTGATCAATTGTTTGACACGAAAAGAGATTTGCAAGAAGCCGCGCACCGAATTGCAATGAAACATAATTTTGAGTTTAAGGTAAAAAAATCAAATAAGTCTACATACACAATTATTTGTGTGGACAACAATTGCAGTTGGCGCTTGAGTGCGACAAAGATGGACACAAATAAGTTCTTTGTTGTTCGTAAGTATGCGCGGGAACATACTTGTGAAGTGGGTATTCGTCAAAATGATCACAGGCAAGCTCGATCATGGTTTATTGGTCGACAGATAATGCACAAGTTTCAGGATCCACGGACGATTTACAGACCTACAGATATCATCAACGACATCCGTCGAGAGTATGGGGTGGTTATGAGTTACTAGAAGGCCTGGAAGGCTAAAGAATGTGCATTGGAAGATTTAATGGGTTCGACAGAGGAGAGTTATGCCAAATTGGCCAGGTATTGCCACAACATGGTGAGAACTAATTCTGACTCGACGTTTTTTATTGAAACCGATGGGCAAAATCGCTTCAAGTATTTTTTTATGGCTCTTGGACAAAGCATTAGAGGTTTTCGAAATGCTATGCGACCTCTAATTCTAGTTGATGGTACAACCCTAAGAGCTAGATATGAAGGAAAGTTGATTATTGCTACTTGTCAAGATGCTAATATCCAAATTTACCCTCTTGCATTTGACATTGTCGATGGAGAGAATGATCTAGCAATGCGTTGGTTCTTCACGAAGTTGAGAGAAGTAATTGGGAATATTGAAAACCTTGCATTTGTGACTGACCGTGGGCAGTCAATAATAAATGGTATAGCCGAAGTTTTTCCAGAAGCACATCATGGTTATTGCATGTACCACATTCAGGGCAATCTGAAGACTAGGTACCGGGGCAGTGGCGTCGTTGCATTGTTTAGGAGAGCTGCAGAAGCTTACAGCTTTGAAGAGTTTACAAAGTTCATGGGCGAAATAGAACATAAATCAGAAAGTGCATGGGAATATCTATCAGAAATGGGCGTCGAACATTGGGCACGGTCACATTTTCCAGGACGTCGATACAACATGATGACGTAGAATAATGCAGAGTCGCTGAATGCATTATTCAAGAAGGATCGAGAGTTACCGATTCTCGCAATGATTGAACATATTCGCAGCAAGTTGCAACAGTGGTTTTATGACCGACGTGAAGAATCCCAAAATTGCACGAGTGTGCTAGCTCCGGCACAGGAAGATCGACTATTCAAAACTCTGGAAGTGGCAAAAGCTCTATTTGTGGAACCACTAGATCAATTTCGTTTAATTGGTTAAGTAAAAAAAATATTATTCAATTTAATTTATTCGTTACATATTTCGTTAATTATGTATATTATTTATTTCATATTTAATTACTCTATTTCGATTATTTATTTCAATAATATTTATTCGATTTTTCCTTTTACTATTTCTTTAAGTAATTATTTTAATTGTTTAAATAAAAAAAATATTATTCAATTTAATTTATTCGTTACATATTTCGTTAATTATGTATATTATTTATTTCATATTTAATTACTCTCTTTCCATTGTTTATTTGAATAATATTTATTCGATTTTTCCTTTTACTATTTCTTTAAGTAATTATTTTAATTGGTTAAGTAAAAAAAATATTATTCAATTTAATTTATTCGTTACATATTTCGTTAATTATGTATATTATTTATTTCATATTTAATTACTCTATTTCGATTATTTATTTGAATAATATTTATTCGATTTTTCCTTTTACTATTTCTTTAAGTAATTATCTTAATTGTTTAAGAAAAAAAATATTATTCAATTTAATTTATTCGTTACATATTTCGTTAATTATGTATATTATTTATTTCATATTTAATTACTCTATTTCGATTGTTTATTTGAATAATATTTATTCGATTTTTCCTTTTACTATTTCTTTAAGTAATTATCTTAATTGTTTAAGGTAAAAAAAAAATATTGTTTTTTAATTTATTCGTTAAATATTTCGTTAATTATGTATATTATTTATTTCGATTATTTATTTGAATAAAAATAATAATATTTATTTCATTTTTCGTTTCACTATTTCTTTAATTAATTATCTTAATTCTCGATTATCGTTTTATGTTTCGAATCAACTATTAAAAAGTTGCAATTAGGTCCCCAAAATTTTTAAAGCTTTTTTCGAACCAAATATTACATGAATCGGTCATTTTTTTTCCAATTGCATCCGATTTAGTCCATTTAATTCCCGATTATCATTTAAATTTTCAAAATAATATCATACAATATACTCTATTTCGATTATTTATTTCTTTCAGTACAACACGAATCCTACTGAAGTAAACAACATTTACATTTTAATAAAATAATTTACAATGTACTAAGGATCACAGTTATATTCATACAAGTCGCAAGCTAATTTATGCCTCCACATATCAATCCAAGACTGATTTATTGTATCAACATTGCGACCAATGCTCAAGAACTCTATGTACTTGATTGCAAATAAGCCACAGTCACCCCTGCAATCGAAGTAGAAGATATTAGTTCCATAACATATAATTGAAAATTAAATCTGAAAATTTAAAAGTTGTAAATCCTTACGATCTTTCTTATCTTGCCGTCGTCGTGTTCCGCACAATGGCTAATCTATCATTTACTCGAATCATCGCATGACTAGCCATCATGGGCACGATCACAGCCAATGGCTCCAGTATTTGCTCCAGTTGACTTTGTGTCAGACAGCTATGATCAGAGTCGTACACATATATGGTGGAATCAGCAAATACGATCTCCACCGAAAAACAGTGTGAGTTCGCGAATGTACATATGTGTACAATCCGTCCACCGCTTTCCGCACCTCAACTGTAGTCCAATCACCCACTCCAGCATGTACTCAGACAGAACATAATCATTCCCCTTGCTTAGGAGCTCCTGATGCTCAATATCTACGACACGAACGAACTCAGCGCTCAAGATAACTCGAGTAAGACTGTCATAAGATCTCGGGTATCTCCGCGCCCGATCGCGTAACAATTCCATAGCCAAGTCGACATGCTGAAACAAAAAAACACCAACAAAAAAGATAGTCATTTAAGTAAATGAACCAACAACTTGTATAAATATAATAAACGGAAACTTAAAAAACTTACATCATCAGCGAGCCAAGCTGAGGTCGTCAATACATCTTCAAACCACTTTTTAGCATTTGGCACGGTCATACAGCCGATGGTATAACTATCTCTGAAAAATGAAAAACAGTTACCAAAGATACAAAAAAATAGTAGCAACATCATAAAATACTTACTCGGACTTAAGGGATTTGAACCAATCATCGAACGCCTTCTGTCTGACTGGGTCGACGTCGCGAAAAAGATTGGGGTACGCCCCATCCACAAATCCCCTTCTCTTCGCCTCGACCGTGTAGGGAGAAACGACATACTGTGGCGGCAATCTTGATCTCTTACCGACCATCAGCTTTGGCGCGTCAGCAGCACGCTTCTTACCCTTCGGGACCTCCGTCGCCCCCTCGGACACGAATACTACCTCGTCATCCGTCATCTCCGGCATCCTCTCATCCTCCGCAACCTGATCATCCCCCTCTACTACCACCTCTGATGTCCCCTCCGCTACCTCCTCGACCACCCCTGTCCCTCCCTCCACCCCCTCTATCTCTGCCTCCTCCGGCACCTCCGGCCCGACCTCTACCCCGGGCATCCCGGCCTCCTCCGGCTCCTCCTGCCCGACCTCCACCCCCTCCCTCTCGGCCTCCGGCACCGAACCAAAAAACTCATCGATTCCCCCGGCCGTTGCCCACCAATCTCGAGGGACACCAGTCTCCCCGACATTCCCTCGGACGCCTGCTACATCGCCTCGAAGTGCTGCAACCTCAGTATGAAGGTCTCCTATATCTCGTCGCAGCATTCCAATCTCATCTCGCAAAGCTACTACATCTGTCGTAAAATCTCGTCGCAGCACCCCTATCTCCTCTCGTACTGCGACGATCTCTGTCGTAAAATCCCGTCGCAATACCCCTATCTCCTCTCGTAATGCGACTACCTTTGTCATAAAATTACGTCGCATCGTTCCCAGCTCCTCTCTAATAATGCCAGTCATGCGTGCAAAGAAGTCATCTGAATGACGGGTCTGACTGGGTATAGGCGATCCATGTGGGAGGTGGGTGGGTACGGGAGACGGAGATATCCTCGGAGAATGAGATAATGGCGGTAGAGGTGATCTCATCGGTGGAGGTGACGGAGATCTCATCGGTGGAGGCGAAGGAGATCTCCTAAGTGGAAGTTCCGGATGGCGCTCCTACACAGAGAAGACAATTAATATTAATAATCCACACATGAATTTATAAGTCAAAATAAATAATGAACTTAAATAAATGTACTATATTTCTATCCGGAATGGACTCAAATACTGGATCGTCTTCAGTAGGGGGAACAAGTAATTCACGTACATATATTGCATCCTCCTCTTCCACCGAGACAACCAACTCAGCATGAACTTCGAGCTGATATACCATATTTCAACGTGTTAACGAACATGTATCGACCCGAGTAAATGTATGTACAATATAAACTGCAAATATATAATACTCACCTGAGGATCGTCGAGGATAACTGTCAAATCTTTAGCCGATGGCTTTTCATGTGCTCGTCAATGAAGCATTCGTGGGCAGCTGGTCTCCCTTCTGATCGCCCATTTGCTACCCAAAGCAGGGATAGCCTCATATGCCCACAACTGCAACTAGGGGTGGGCGCGGGTCGGTTCGGTTCGGTTCTCTGTAGAACCGAACCGAACCAAACTTTTCGGGTATCTAGTAAATGGAACCGTCGGGTCCAAATATAATTATGGAACCGTTCGGGTTCGGTTCCATTCGGTTCGGTTCGGATCGGTTCGGTTCTGTACTATAATTAAATTTTTTAACATTTATAACAACGTTATATAAATACGACTAATGATACATTCAATAGTTTTGGAATGTCAGAGATTAGTAAACTATCTTGTTCAAATGATCGCTACGATCAAAGCTTCAGTCGGGGAAAGTCACGGCTTCGATCGGAGGTCAGAGTGTCGGCCGACGATTGTATAGGTTTTGGAATATTAGATAGGCTGCGAGAGTGAGTGCGAGAGTCGAGACAACGTTATGCACTTTATTGTAGGTGTTTAGGGTTATTTAGTGGATTTGATTTGTTTGGCTAAGAAATGAAACAATAAAATGGGTAATTGGGCCAAAAATTAAAAAATTAGAAATGAAACAAATTATTGGGCCAAAAATTTGGATTTAGAAATCATTAATTTGTTAATTTGTTTAGAGGAACGGACTCAAATACTGGATCGTCTTCAGTAGGTGGAACAAGTAATTCACGTACATATATTGCATCCTCCTCTTCCACCGAGACAACCAACTCAGCATGAACTTCGAGCTGACATACCATATTTCAACGTGTTAACGAACGTGTATCGACCCGAGTAAATGTATGTACAATATAAATTGCAAATATATAATACTCACATGAGGATCGTTGAGGATAGCTATCAAATCTTTAGCCGATGGCTTTTCATGTGCTCGCCAATGAAGCATTCGTGGGCAGCTGGTCTCCCTTCTGATCGTCCATTTGCTACCCAAAGCAGGGATAGCCTCATATGCCCACAACTACAATAATTACAAAATAAAACTTTACATATACATTTAATAAAAAAGTTCAACACGCATTACGTTACACTGAATATTTACCTGCAAAGCCATGCAAAAGCCATATACATCATATTTGCGATCGCCCCTCTCCGATTTCGGCATAGTGTGTACCCTTCTAAATACATGGAGAGTATCGGTGTAACATCTCTGACTCCATGGAAAGCTGTTGAAAGCATCGATATCATCAACAACATCCAATGAAAAAAATCTATCGACGTCCTACGATATCGACACCTCAATATACTCTCCAGTATATACACCAACCCTAACTTCAACTTGTCTAACATGTGATTGCATTTCCTAAATGCGTCCTCTAACTGTGGTGGTGTAACTGGCCCTTTACCTCCAAAATATAAATCCAATAACCTTTTATTTCGTATAATACGGGTTCTAGCTTCTTCTTCCCCGGTACATCTCAAGCCCGTAATCAGGGCAAATTCAAGGATCGAGAATCTACATACCTTCCCGTCCCCAATAGCAAAATATAACTGATCGCCATCGACTGGTTTAAGCAGCGGGAGTAATAAAGAATCAACAATCTGTCCAGAGAACTGCACGTCCTTCAACGGATAGAACGACCATAAAAACGATCAACGA
>NW_019249416.1:298937-305205 GCF_002742605.1 Olea europaea var. sylvestris
TTATTTATTTCATATTTAATTACTCTATTTCGATTATTTATTTGAATAATATTTATTCGATTTTTCATTTTACTATTTCTTTAATTCATTATCTTAGTTCGTTAAGTAAAAAAATTATTGTTTTTTAAATTTATTCTTTAAATATTTCGTTAATTATGTATATTATTTATTTCGATTATTTATTTGAATAAAAATAATAATATTTATTCGATTTTTCGTTTTACAATTTCTTTAATTAATTATCTTAATTGGTTAGGTAAAAAAAATATTATTCAATTTAATTTATTCTTTAAATATTTCGTTAATCATGTGTTTTATCTATTTCATATTTAATTATTCTATTTCGATTATTTATTTCAATAATATTTATTCGATTTTTCCTTTTACTATTTTTTTAATTCATTATCTTAGTTCGTTAAGTAAAAAAATTATTTATTTCAAAATCCGGGTCGGTGTGTCTGGTAGTCGTAACGGACCACATGGTCCACTACGGTCCGTAATGGACCAGCAGCGACGGAGCCGCCAGAAAACTTCATTTCCGGCGAGCTCCGTCCCTTTTTTTCACTCTTTTTCAACATTTTAACCTCAAATTCGATATTTTCTTACATTTTAACCATAAAAACATGAATTTAACCCATTTTCATCTCCTAAACATTCAAACTTTCACAAATTCGAAGTAGTTATTTATAGAAAACATGTCTAACCTTCCAGAAAATGACGGTCTCCGGCGAATCGAGGTGGCTCTGGTCTTAGTCGAAGTTGGTGAGGTCCGGGCAGTCCGTAGGCGACGTCGACGGTCCGGGCAGATTTTTTCTTTTTTTTTCTCTTTTTTTTTCTCTCTATTTTCTCTTCTCTTCTTTCCTTGATGGGGGGTATTTTCGACCCTACACAAATAATAACATTTTCCCTCTTTTTTTTTTTTTTTTTTAAACTTGGTCAAATGCTATTTTGATAAACATACCGGGTGGGATAGCCATTGCCCACCATTTCCTCATTTTTTTGTTGCTTATACTTGAAAATCTTTTCCAAATGATTACATATGTAATTGTCTACTAATGGGTGATGGCAGATACTAGTAGCCCTCAATTCGTGATTGTACGTTCTATAACCTGTTCGACTTCAAGTGTTGTTTGTTAATCAGAAGCTAGTTGTAGGAGATTCAATCGTGTTTTTCAGGGGCCAAAAATGGGGATCTCTGTGTTAGGGTTCTGAGACCATGAATCTTCATCTGGGTGGAAAGGGTGTGGTATTTGGAGAAGATAAACTGTTTTGCCCATTTTTATTTAATTATTTTAATAAAATCTAAATTCATAATTTTACACCTCACTTATTTGTCAATTTGAGACAAATTTCTAATTTCATGGTTGACCAACGGAATAATGATTGATTCTGTTTAAAAGGACGTTTTTATTTATCAATTTTGATTAGATCAAAATAATATTTCACGTTATTGGCATCGTGATTGGGAACCTCATGGGTCTCACACAAAAGGAGAACTCGATGATTGTGATTTATCGATTAATTAATTTAACAAGCATTGGATAAAATAATTAATTGGGTTGCTTATTTATAGGCTTGAATTAATTAATTAATTCACGGACCAGATTTAATTAAATGGGTTAATTAAATTTGGACCGGGTGAGGCTAAGCCTGTTTGGGCTCATATGAATAAGTTATTAGGGTTTACAAATCCGTAAAGAAGATTCATTATTTTTGCTAGCACAAGAAGAAAATCTTAATCTTACAATCTTGTTCTTTGTGTGAATCATCGTTAGAGGCTGGACAATTGGACAATTGTGAATGGTAGATCAAGGTGCTGGAAAAAGAAAAAGCAAAAGAGTTTGCAGATCTCGTAAAAGGTACAATTTCTATCACATTTTCTATGTAAACACAAAGATGAATTTTTATGGGAATTGAAAATTGTTTTATTTTCGCTGCGCATGTTTAAGTAGATTCCCAACAGTGGGAAACTTGACAAGATTACCATATTTAGGGAAGGTGTTAATGAGTCACACTTCAACCAAGTTGTGAATATCGAACTTAATCAAAATTCTTATCTAATAATGGAATATTAAGAAACTCAGGATTCATTCTAAAAAGAACAATCAGTTAATTAGTTACGAGTGTCTAGACTGATGACAAAGATTAGTGCATGTAGTACATGTGATGAACTCGTACGTACTGAATGGGTGCAATATACAATTCAGTTTTAGTTGTTTATACTTGAAAATCTTTTCCAAATGATTACAAAGGTATTTGTCTAGTAACATAATATAATTTTTGTGATGTACGCGACCTTGTCAGAGTTTGATAAAAGTTGGGAAAATAGGAGGAGTTTATGTTGAAGCTCCATTGGAAGTCTTTGAAGACATCCCACAAGATAGACAAGCTCCACATCTTGTTTGGGTCAAGAGGATATTTGGCGATATTTTGGAAAAAAATTTCTGGGCTACAAAAGTTCTTTTCTTTGTTTGCTTCCGGAGAGGAAATACTGTGGCATTTATGGTCCTTGGAAGCTGAAAAACCTGGCTGACTTTGGTGCAGTTGATCAGTGCCTGGCTCCAATTAGGGTTAATTATCACGAATGTCCTATTAAATATAAATGCGCAGCTTGGTGGATTAAATTCTATGTTTGCCGTTTAGAAATCTTCTCTGCTCATGATATCGAAAATTCCCCCATAATTCTTGGAATGGATGTTACACACAAGTCCCTGGGTCAGTCTGATATCCCGTCAAATGCTGCCGTTGTTAGTTCAACGCAATGGCCATTGATACTCATTGTAGAGGTTCTGTGCACACTCAATCACTGAAGGTTGAAATGATAAAATCTCTGTTCAAACACTTATCACTGAAGATGATGGCATATTTAAAGAACTTATGCTCCATTTTAGTGTTTGGTTTGGACAAAGGATGCTTGACAAGCTTATCATATTCAGGGATGTATTAGCGAATCACAGTTCAACCAACTTCACAATATTGAACTCAATTAAATTATTGAGTCTTGCAAGTTTCTAAATGAAACATGGTCGATAAAATTTAAGGTGACTGTTGCAAAGGAAAACAATGACACGATTTTATTCAGCTTGGTTCTCCTATTAATGTGCAGCCAGGGACGTTAATAGATAGTTAATCTAATTTAAATAATGTTTTGTGTGATTTTTAAACCTTAACATGTAAGGCTTTGTAAACGCGTGGTTCTTAATATACTCTATTGTCGCTAGGAGAAGAAAGTTGCATCCTTGATTTTGAGATCCATGTGATTGTCTGTGGAAAAAAACATGGATTCTAGTCAGAATTCCATGTTAAATATAAGTCTTATAGGTATTAGGTAAGCAAACACTTGGTAAGTGATGTTCACCTAAAACTGAAATCAGTGTATTCAAAGACCTTATTTTCTGTAATGGTTGTGATTTGCCTAAAAAATAAAACTAGAGGATTGCATTAATGCATTTCATACGATCAATTAGAACGTGCAATCCATGTGCTATATTTATGTGACGATTTGCAATAATATTGTAGTAGAGTATTATTTGTCAGTTTATATTCCAAAGAAGCCTTATTTTTTATTTTTTTTATTTTTGTTGAAGAAGAAAGATGCTTAACTAATATTATAACTTTAATTTCTGCTAAAATTAACTCAAGTGCAAGCATTAATCTTTGTACTACAAAATTGACAAGTAATTACAGTTTGAATTAGAGCTAAATATATATATATATTTTTAAAAAAACTAATTAGTTATATGTGTCTTGAATGCCGACAGCGACTAAGTCGTGCAGTTCACGTGATGAACTCGCACTGAATACGTGCAACAATTTTTTTTTTTTTTTGTTGCTTATACTTGAAAATCTTTTCCAAATGATTACAGAGGTAATTGTTTAATAATGGGTGATGGCAGAAACTCGTAGCCCTCAATTCGTGATTGTACGTTCTATGACCTGTTTGACTTCAAGTGTTGTTTGTTAATCAGAAGCTAGTTGTAGGAGATTCAATCATGTTTTTCAGGGGCCGAAAATGGGGATCTCTGTGTTAGGATTCGGAAGGCCAAGAGGGATGGCAGCATCGTCGGCTATGAATCTTCATCTGGGAGGAAAGGGTGCAGGATTTGGAGAAGATAAATTTTTTTGCCCATTTTTATTTAATTATTTTAATAAAATGTAAATTCATAATTTTACCCCTCAATTTCAGACGAATTTCTAATTTCATGGTTGACCAGCGGATTAATGATGGATTCTGTCTAATGACTTTGGCTGTAGTCGAGTGAAAGGTTTGGGACTTCGGACGCAAGAATAAAAGATTTAGCTGTAGTTTGTAGCAAATTGAAAGGTTTGGGACCTCTGTTGTAATTTCCCCTTATATTAAGGTATCAAATGTTCATTCATAGAAGCAGAAGAATATAGTAATTTAGTTGTGTGTCTAGAGTGACGACAACAATTAGATCACATAGTTCACGTTGTGAACTCGTAATCGATGCGTGCGACATGCAATTCACTTTAGTGGTTTAAACAAAAAAAATATTTTCCAAAATTTATTACAAAGATACTCGTCTAATAATAAAATATACCTTCTCAAATCTTACAAAATTTATATATTCTGATACCATTTTCTAATTGTTGGTAAATGTTACTATTTTGTTCAGGAAATTAATTTCATTTACTTCTTCAATAGTTGAATATATAATATCTATTGTGATTTTCAGCGCTTAGCTGTTGCGCCTCTGTAATGCGTGATTCTAATAGCATTGTCACAAGGAGCAGAAAGTTGTGGACTTGATTTTAAGTATCTTTGTGATTGTATGTGGTAGGAGACATGGATTCTCGTTAGTGTGGTAATCCTGTTTTAGAAATACGTGTATTTTGTAGGTGTTTTAAAAGCAAATACTTGGTATATGGTTTTTCTAGTTGTTTCAAACTACAATAACTGTATTCAATGACTAGTTTCCTGGGTAATTTGGTAGTGGTATTGATTTTACAAACATATAAAACTATCAGATTGTTTTAAAGGGGAATATTCACAAGTTAGGTGTCAACTATATACAATTCAATTTTCAGGTGTCAAGTTTCAAAATGCAAAACTCAGGTATTAGCTAATTAATTTAATACATTTATTAGTTAAATATAATAATGTTAAAATTATACAATTAATGGTCACAAGTACATAATTATAGCTCACAAATTATTTACTGGTCACAGGTTATTTCGAGGTCACAAATTGAAAAATTTATAAGTCACAAACTATTTCATTGGTCACAGATAAAAAATATAGGTCACAGTTTATATATCGGTCACATATTTTCAAATTTGTTGGTCACAAATTATTTTTCAAACATAAATTATCAAATTTTAAGGTAATAGTTAAATAGTTGATCTTAGTTAAACCAAATAGTTGGTCACATACACCAAATAATGGGTTATATACCATCACCACCAACACTATCACCACAGCCACTGCCACCACGGTCACTTGCGACCACCCTCACCCCGTCACCATCGCCACCACCCGATCCAATCTACAACCAACAAAAACCACGACAACCATAGAACTCACCATATCATGTTTCGGTCCTTTTAAGTCTTGGTTGAAGTCCCCTTTTAGTAGGTATCATTTAGAAAAGATTTTCAAGTACAAGCAACTAAAATTGAAATGTATTCTGGACGCTCTAGTCAACATCACCTATCTAGACACTCATAAACTCATAACTAATTATCTATATATATATATATATATTTTTTAACAACAGCAATAGCCTATTGTTAAATCTATGAAATATTTAAACTTTTTCACAATCGTACGTTACAACATATATTGAAATATTGTTGTCAAATATCAATTGAGTTAAACAACAGAAGTATACATTTAATGACTAAAGCAGCAACATGCAAGTAGTGAATGTTGTTAATTGTAAGTTGCAAGAAGCCATTTTTCTTGAAGTGAATATAGATAATTAGTCGCCCCCCAGGGCACTTCTCCACTGGCAAAGGACGGACGCTGTCAAATCTGGCAGAGCAGAGGTCGTGAGTTAGAAACATGGGGCTCTTGGAAGGCAAGGGAACATTTGGAAGGCAAGGATTTATTCTTGGAAGGCAAGTGGGAACTTGGAAGGCAAGGATTATTCTTGGAAGGCAAGGTGCAACTTGGATTGGCTTGCTTGGCACTTTGTCAGACCAGGTGGGGAGCGCTCGGACCCTGGCCAGTTGGAGGCACATCCTGCGATTAACCGGACTGTGTGAAGAGGGGCCGGATCACAGACCCAAGGATTAGTCTAGAATA
>NW_019249416.1:305225-313365 GCF_002742605.1 Olea europaea var. sylvestris
AAAATATTTCAATATATGTTGTAACGTACGATTGTGAAAAAGTTTAAATATTTCATAGATTTAACAATAGGCTATTGCTGTTGTTAAAAAATATATATATATATATATAGATAATTAGTTATGAGTTTATGAGTGTCTAGATAGGTGATGTTGACTAGGGCGTCCAGAATACATTTCAATTTTAGTTGCTTGTACTTGAAAATCTTTTCTAAATGATAACAAAGGTATTTGTCTAATAAAGGAATATAAATTTTATGATGTAAACGGCCTTGTCAGGATTTGATAAAATCTGGAAAAATGAAAGGAGCTTATGTTGAAGCTCGATTGGGTGTCCTTGAAGAGAACCCACAATATAGACAAGCTCAACCTCTTGTTCAGGTCGAAAGAGGTTTGAAGATGTTCAGGCAAAACTTTCTGAGCTGCTAAAGTTCCTTCTTTGTTTGCTTCCTGAGAGGAATAACTGTGACATTTTATGATCCTTGGAAGCTTTCTGGGCCACCAAAGTTCTTCCTTGTTTTTCTTCCTGAGAGGAAAAACTATGATATTTATGGTCCTTGGAAGGGAAAAAAATCTGGTAGATTTTATTCAACTGTGGAGTACTTAATTAATGTCGAGTGCGATTTTGAAGGCTTAGCTGTTGTTATGAGTGTCTAGAGTTCTGACAACCATTAGTTTATGCAGCACGTGATGAACTCGTATTGAATGTGCACAGCATAAAATTCAGTTTTAGTTGCTTATACTTGAATAGCTTTTCCAAATGATTACAAATGTATTTGTCTAACAACATAGTATAATCTTTGTGACGTACGCAGCCTTGTCAGAGTTTGATAAAGCTGGAGAAATGAAAGGAGTTTATGTTGAAGTTCTACAGATGTCTTTGAAGAGAACCAACAATACAGACGAGCTCAACCTCTTGTTTGGTTTGAGTTGTTTGAAGATAGTATGGAAAAACTTTCTGGGCTGCCAAAGTTTCCTTCTTTGTTTGCCTCTGGAGAGGAAAAACTATGACACTTATGATCCTTGGAAGCTGAAAAACCTGGATGAATTTCTTTATTTTTTTGTAGTTGCTCAGTGCCTGGCTCCAACTAGGATTACTTACCACTAATGTCCCGTTAAATATAAGGGGAATTTATAAAAATATCACTTTTTTTGAAAATGCACAAAAACTTTGATGTGCATACAATTTGTACAAAAATGTTACTTTCTTATTGTGAAATGTTTAAATTACCCTAATTTGACTTTTTTTGGAGCATTTAATACTCCTTCATGATTGTTTTTCAAAACAATTAATGTTGGATTTGATTGTTTAATTTGTATATTATAATCATTGAATATATGAATATTATATTGTAAAATACGAATTTAGTTAATAAAAAATGAATATAAAATCTTTAAAAACCCTAGTTAACATAAAAAATAAATTTCTTGTTAAATAAATCCTTATTTCATTCATCTTTTTCATCCATTTTCTTCTTGATAAAAAAGACATTACTTCATCCATCTTCTTCATCTATTTTGAAAGGTCAGTTATTACGAATTGTTTATATTTTTATGTAATAGCTTACTCTTTTTAAAATGTTAAAAACAACATGATAATCACTACTATTAATCATCATATTCTTGTTTTTTTAATATTTTTGAAGGAAAAACATACCAAAAATATTTAGGAAAATGTAAAGTATTCCATACTTCATGAGCCATTCAGTCATTTATTTCTGAAAATAGGTTGTGATATTATAGTTGTTGTAGTTGAGAAATGATTATAACCATTAATGTTACCAAACACATTTGAAGCTTCTTGGCAGTTGAGAAATGATTATAACCATTAATGCTACCAAACACATTTGTAGTTGAGAAATGATTATAATTCATATGCATATTACGGACACAGAAAATTTGATATGACACTTGTACAATTATCAAAAAGGGACATGCAATGTATTCAAGTTCTTTTGAAGGGTAAAAATGAACAAATATGACACTTTTGTAAAGAGTTTTAAAAAAATGATATTTTTGTAAATGACAACTAAAAAAATTACATGGGGTGTAATTTCCTCTAAATATAAATGCAAAGCTCGGTGGATTAAATTCTATGTTAGCCGTTGAGAAATATTCTTCTCTGCTCATGATATCGAAAATTCCCTCGTAATTCTTGGAATGGATGTTTCACATGGGTCCCTCGGTCAATCTGATAGGTAGTGGCCATTGATACTCATTGTAGAGCTTCTGTGGGCACTCAATCACTGAAGGTTGAAATGACAGATCCTGCGTTCAAACGCATGTGATCTCACACTGGATATGACGGCATATTTAAATTACTTATCCTCAATTTTAGTGTTTGGTCTGGAAAAAGGATGCTTGACAAGATTATCATATTTAGGGATGGTATTAGCGAATCACAACCAAGTTCTGAGCATTGAACTCAATCAAATTAATGAGTCTTGCAAGTTTCTCTATGAAAAATGGTCACTAAAATTTGTGGTGACTGTTGCACAGGAGATTCGTGACAATTTATTCAGCTCAGTTCTCCTGTTAGTGTGCAGCCTGTTGTCGATAACAAAGGATCATTTTCTAGAGACAATCAAGACAATGATCAAGGAGAATTATACGGCAATGTAGATCTTGTACGAAAGTGTAGAAGTTGATTTGTTCTAAATATAGAATGTATTGATATCATTCCTTGTACAGCTATTGTTAACTTTTCATACTTGTAAAGTTTTCTATTTAATAAAGCCTCAAATGCCATAAGCAAATCGCCGTGGTTTCACTACTGTTTAAAATCCTTTCACGGTCAGGGACAGTAATAGACCGTGAATAATATGACTAATGTTGAGCTTGATTTTTAAACCTTAGCGTGTACGCCTTTCTAAACGCGTGGTTCTTAACATATCCTTTTGTCGCTAGGATAATAAAGTTGCATCCTTGATTTTGAGATTCCATGTGATTGTATGAGGAATGAAACATGGATTCTATTAGGAAATGGTAATCCATGTTAAATATAAGTCTTATAGGTGTTGGGTAAAAAAATACTCGGCAAGTGATGTTATCTTTCATTACCTAAAAATGCAATCAGTGTATTCAAAAACCTCATTTGCTGTAATGGTTGTGATTTGCCGTAAAATAAAACTAGTGGATTATTTTAATGCATTTCGTATGATCAATTAGATCATGCAATCCACATGCTAAATTTGCATGATGCATTTGCAATAATATTGTAGTAGAGTATTATTTCTCAGTTTATATTCCAAAAGAAGCTTTTTTTTTTTTGAATAATTTTTTTTTTAAAATTAATTAAGAGTGTCTTGATTGATGACAGTGACCAAGTCGTGCAGTTCACGTGATGAACTCGCACTGAATACATGCAACATACAATTCATTTTTAGTTGCTTATGCTTGAAAATCTTTTCCAAATGATTAAAGAGGTACTTGTCTAATAATGGTATCGTGATTGCACATTCTGTGACCTGTTCGACTTCGAGTGTTGTTTGTTACTGAGAAGAAGCTGGTTGTAGGAGATTCGATCATGTTTTTCAGGGCCGAAAATGGGGATCTTTGTGTTAGGATTCGGAGGGTCAAGAGGGATGGCAACATCGGCAGCCATGAATCTTCATCTTGGGTGGAATTCTAATGGCGGTTCTAGAAATTATAAGTACTTTTCTGCATTTCTGAAGGAAGATGATAGCAAGCTGATGCATAGATGCAGCAATAATGGGAGCAAAGGGAAGCCTCAATCAGTTATAGAGGCTATATTTCTTGCCACCAGTGCCGGCTTTTTAAGGTGGCTTATTGCCTGTGAACAAGCACACCAGAGGTTTGTGAAAGGGCTTCCTCCATCGGTGCTGTGATGAAGATCCAGTGGTTGTTCGATGGTGGCGGTTCGCGCTGGCGACTGTGGGGCGTAGTGTGGATAGGTGGCTGTGGGTGGGGATTTCTGTTTTTTGGTTTTGGGAAAGGGCGCAAGGTTTGGATAAGATTAACTCTTTTGCCCATTTTTATTTAAATACTAGTTTTATGCCCATCCAATGCACGGGTTGCTGTTTTTTGAAAGTAATGTTAGTGCATTCAGTATTATGGATTTATGAGATAGAAGTGCGTTAAATGATTTTCTAAAAGCCAAAGAGAGTAATTAATTGATATACAAGTCAGTCGGACAAAAAACAATCAAGAAACAAGAGCTAAATGTACGAAGAAACATTACAAAATATGTTAGCATTTTTCGGGTCTAATTGTACCAAATATGGTAGAGGCAACAATGACTTAATGGAACTATTCCAACTCCTTCAGATCGGCACATGAATATCAAACTCGGTACCATCATCTCGTTTGTGTCCCTTAGCAAATGTGATAAAGAAAATGACTAAAATGTAAAGGAATATAAATTAGATAAAGTATACAAATTCATAAAATTACAAAATGAGTTACATCAAATGCTGAAATTAGTTTAAAATAAGCAGCTAAAATAGCAAGAAAAATGGGAAAATGCAAACATGACAAGCAGGAAAGAATTTCAAGAACAGAAAAATATTTTTATTCATTAGCTTTCTTTTTCCCATTCAGGTATACAGCCAATAAAACTGAGGAAGTAGTAGTGTAAAGAAGGTCACCCAAAAGAAGTGAATTATTATGTTTCTATGCATCTGGTCTATAAATCTCCGTACAACATCGTTCAACACACAATCCTCCAGTTTTTTGAGATAAAAGTAAATGCCAATATCGTTTATGGTCTGTTAAATAATCATTTCTCATACATTCTAACTGAGTAATTTTAACCCTCAACTCTTCTATAATTAAAGAATACAATATAGTTAAAAATATCAATTTATTGCCTTCATCATTTATATTTAAGGTGAGAGAAGTATCATTTATTTCACATGATATGGTCTACCGACATAAACATAGTGCATTATAATTAGAAATGGCAGTATGTTGCTATTTAGCTATTTAGAAATCAAAAGTACAGAAATCGAACCATGAGCACTTGATAGAACACAATATTGGAATCACCTGTTTGCAATTTCAGGGACAAAGAACGGAGAAAGAATATATACGATCACTTTGACAACTAACTGTAAACTTACAAGGCAAAATCTGAAGCACTAATGTTTCATGACCAAGCTTCAAGTAAAGAATAGTCTGTCAAAAATCTATGACAGTCATAAAAATATGAGAATTTAAATCATCATTAGCTGTTTTACAGTAAAATATTCGAAAAGAAATCATTTTCAATTGCTCAAGTGCCTCAAGGGAATTGAATGCACAGCAACAAGCAAAACCTAATATAACTTAAAGAATCATAGGTAACCTTTTCCAGCCATAATACAAATTCTTCAATCAAATCAAGGACGTCCTCTGCATCATACAAGTCTGATGACTCTAAACAATCAAGAAGGGTCAACTAGTAATATTGAAGTACTCATAAAGAAAGTGGTAGTTGTAGTATAGTCTCAGTATTTCAATGTTACTAAATCATAAGCTCTAGCAGCCTTTTCTTCATTTTCATATCTTCCTACATGATTTTACACAAAAGAATTGAAAGTTACGTCGAATTTAATAAAAGAAGAATACTATTATCATTTTCAATGGAAAAATATGCAAATAATGAAAATTGTAAAGAAATGAAAAGGGATTTCATTACCCAAAGACTCGTTGTTTTACAAATGAATATAGTACTATTGAGGTCATTCTTGCCTTTCAATTCATAGGATGTGAGCACTTTGACTTATTTAGAAGGAAAAAAAATAAGATAAGATTACAGATGTATAAAAGTAATAAGATTTATACATTATTAATACGAACATTGTGAAGGGCAAGAAACACTCAAAGAGGAGATTCAACAGCAAAGAATGTGTCAACCTGAAATTGAGCACCATCTGAAGCAAATGAACATCGATTTTTGCATAAAATGAAAGGGAAAGGAAACAATTGTAGAAAGAACAAATTATATATTTAGCCCTTGTTTGATTCTCATTATCTTCAAAATTAAATATTGTCTATCTCATTTTCAACCACACATATTTCAATAGAATAATATTAACGCAAATTCAAAATCTTTTCTTATTATTTAACCACACATTTCCATCAAAATACTACTTAAAAATACATTTTTATCAAAAAAATGAGGCTCAAACAAGCTCTTAGCCTTATTTATGTATTAATAACATATAGGTACACATCTCGTCATCTTTAAGCCAGAACCTTAAGATATGTTTCTGATGCTTAGATTAAACTAAGCTAGAGTCTTAAATGTATTATCATTAAGGCGAAGAAGATTACCTTGAGCTGTAATTTCTTGTATCTTTTTACTCAAGGCTATAGCTCTTCAAGGAATCAATTGGCGTAGGTAGAACTCACCCTAATTAGAAACTACTTTTCCCTGTTGAAGACTAAATTTAAATAAGTAAATGTGTCTCATATCTAATCACATTATATTTTAAACGAAAAGTCAGACAAGAGGCCTAGGTTGAAGCTTGGTTAATGCAAATTTGTGCATGTGGAGTTCAATATTTTGAAACACCAAAACATAATGAAACGGAACAAGTTACAATTATCCTGAAATTTAACAATAATTAGATTATATCACTACAACAAAAAAGGTCTTTTGCAACGTTCGAAAAACGTTGCCGAAGACTTTTTGCAACGTTTAGTCAAATGTTGCAAACCTCAGTGTTGTTGTAGAGTGGGAGCCTACGGCAACGTTTTTTGGGCGTTGCCGTAGCTAGATACAACAACGGCTAAAAAACGTTGCCGTAGCTAGATACGACAACGGCTAAAAAACGTTGCCGTAGGTAGCTACGGCAACGGCCTAGAAACGTTGCCGTAGGCTCCTCATTTCCCCTAAATTTTCTCCGTTTTTGCTATTTTCACCTGTATTGTTGCTAAATCAAAAATACGAATTTCCCAACAATTGAAAAAAGTAGTACACAAACTCAATTTGTGTTTTTCAATACACAAAACCCATATGAATACAAAATGGAAATAAGATTAAAATTTCATTACATATTTTTTAACCATACAAAATGAAAATACATGAAACTCTAACCTATACATCAATCCAAAATCCGTTTTCCTACAAAATCACAAGCCACGCCTAGTTGCAAACATCATATCAGATCATTTCCAACCCTACAACGGCATTAAAAACTTAAAAGATACTAATCAACTAAGAAGGAGTTCCAAAAAACGAGTGAAATCTTAAGATATAATGTCAAATAAGCCTAATACTATTCTTCGGCCAAGCAACAGTACTTCCTATGGCTTCACTAAGAGTCCGATGTTCATTTGTCAGTCTGTATAATACCAAACTATTCATGTACACTTTCTCAACCCAAACCTTCCAGCAGTCTCGTCCAACTGGTAAGTGATGAACCTTTGCAAATGGATCTGTTGTTGCAATCTTCCCTTCCGCAACAACTTCTTCTTCCTCCTCAAAATACCAATGTAATAATTGACACCTTGCATTTTCCAGATTTGCGGTGCCTCGGTGAACATCACTTCCTTGGTGTGACAACAATTCATAGTAAAATAAAATTTCCAAAAAAATTCAATTAGATTTCTATATAATTTGGATTTATAACATATACATATATAATAATGTACGATACAAAAACCTGAGGAGTGAAAGCACGTGAACTCTTATCCTCCATATTCTGTAAGATGATACAAAAATTATGAAAAATAAATCTACATGTAGTTGACTATATTGCTGTACTGTTACAGTAGTATATATAAAGGTAAGAAATTATAACCTGTTGAGATAGCTTGAGTAAAAAATTATAACCTGTTGAGATAGTTTGAGAAGTGCTTCAACCTTTTCTTCCAACGCTCCCATCTTGTCAACCTTTTCTTCTAATGTTCTCATCCTTTCTGATTGAGTTTGTAGTTGACTTTCAAGTTCTCTAACTCTCACATTACTTTGAATTTGTCCATCCACCTTTGATGGTGCAACTCCAAATCCAAGTCCTCTAACACTTCCATTGCGCTCAGGGCCTAAAACTCGAGCAACAGCATCATCACGAATGGAGTCTTCTGCTGGCGCATTAGAAATTGTTTCAGCATATGCTTCAATCCTTTTCTGTAGTCATGGAACTCAAAATTTATATTAACAAATGATACATATAATAAATCAATTTATTCTATTTTC
>NW_019249416.1:330075-335600 GCF_002742605.1 Olea europaea var. sylvestris
CGGCAAATCATTTGCAAAACAGAAATAAATACATGCAAAATGATGAAAAATATCTAACAATATTTAGTACAAATCATACACTTAATTAGTATTTAATCGTGTTGAATAAAAACAGAATTAGAGAGAGAGAGAGAGTACCATGAGTGAATAGAGAGAGTTCCGTGAGCGAACGGCAGCCATAATTATGACCGGACGTTAAAGCGAGGTAGAGGTGAAAAAGAGAACTTCAACTGAACGATTTAGGACTGTCTCAATTTGGTGCTTTATTATTTTATTTTATTTTATTATTATTATTATTATTTTTTAAAGGTCTGGTTGGATTTAGATTTGGGTTGGTTTTGTTAAATGGTAATAAAATAAATTTGGGTCGAGTTTTTTTTATTGCAACGGGCGTTTATTTTTAACAACGTTCGCTATCCATTGTAAAAGGAGGATCTTTTAACAAAGGGCAATAAATGGAGGAAAATATGCCACATATTAACTTTTTTAGCAACAGTGATTGCCTGTTGTTAAATCTGAAATATATAAACATTTTCGCAATCGTATGTTACAAAAGGATATATTTGCAACATATATTGAAATATTGTTGTCAAATATCAATTGAGTAAAACAACAAAAGTACACATTTAATGACTTAAGTAGCAACTTGCAAATAGTGAATGTTGTTTGTTACGAGTTGCAAGAAGCCATTTTTATTGAAGTGAATATAGATAATTAGTTATAAGGTTATGAGTATCTAGATAGGTGACGTTGACTACGTCGTGCAGTATACAATTCAATTTTTTTTGCTTATACTTGAAAATCTTTTCTAAATGATTACAAAAATATTTGTCTAATAAAGGAATATAATCTTGTGATGTATGCAGCTTGTCAGGATTAATAAAAGCTGAAGAAATGAAAGGAGCTTATGTTGAAGCTCCATTGGGTGTCCTTGAAGAGGAATCTCAATATAGACGAGCTCCACCTCTTATTTGGGTCGAGAAGAGGTTTGAAGATGTTCGGGCCAAACTTTCTGGGCCGCCAAAGTTCCTTCTTTGTTTGCTTCCTGAGAGGAAAAACTGTGACATTTTATGGTCATTGGAAGCTTTCTGGACCACCAAAGTTCCTTCTTTGTTTGCTTCCTGAGAGGAAAAACGGTGACATTTTATGGTCCTTAGAAGCTTTCTGGGCCACCAAAGTTCCTTCTTTGTTTGCTTCCTGAGAGGAAAAACGGTGACATTTTATGGTCCTTGGAAGCTTTCTGGGCCACCAAAGTTCCTTCTTTGTTTGCTTCCTGAGAGGAAAAACTGTGACATTTATGGACCTCGGAAGGGGAAAAATTTGGTAGATTTTGCTTAGTGCCTGGCTCCAACTAGAGTTAATGATCACCAATGTCATGTTAAACATCAAAGCGAAGATCTGTGGGTAAAATTTTATGTTGGTAATCGAAAAACCTTCTTCTCTGCCCATGATATTTATGATTCCCGCCGTAATTCTGGAATGGGTGTTTCACATGGGTCCCCAAGCCAGTCTGATATCCCATCGATTTTTGTGGTTGTCAGTCAAGGCAATGGCCATTGATATCTGATTATAGAGCATCTGTGCACTCAATACATGAAGGTTTAAATGATAGATTCTCTGTTAATGTATTTCCAACGCTGAAGATGACGGTATTTTTAAAAGATCTTATGTTTGATTTTCATTTTAGCTATGGAAAAAGGAAGCCTGACAAGATTACCATATTCATTCAACCAAGTTCTGAACATCGAACATAGTCAAAATACTTACCTAATAACGGATTATTATGGGACCAGTGTTCATTCTAAAAATAATATAGTTAATTAGTTATGAGTATCTAGAGTGATGAACTGATGATAGCGACTGGGTCGTGCAGTTCACGTGCTCAACTCGTAATGAATGTGTGCAGCATACAATTTAGTTTAAGTTTCTCATGCTTGAAAATATTTTCCTAATGATTACAATGGTTCTTGTCTAATGACGGAACATAATTTTTGTGACATACACTGCCTAGCCCTTCAAACCTAAAAACAGAATATAATTTCTCAAAATTTACAGCAATTTTAAATTGTGGTACACATTTTCTAATTGTTGGTAAACGTTATTATTTCTTTCTGTAAAATAAATTTCATTTACTTATTCAATAGTGGATTACTTAATTAATTTTGAGTGCGATTATGAACACTTAGCTGTTGTTACGAGTGTCTGGAGCGATGACAATTATTAGTTCGTGCAGCACGTGATGAACTCGTATTGAATGCGCACAACATAAAATTCAGTTTTATTTGCTTATACTTGAAAGCTTTTCCAAATGATTGAAAAGGTACTTGTCTAATAGCATAATATAATTTTTGTGACGTAGGCAGCCTTGTCAGAGTTTAATAAAGCTAAAGAAGTGAAAGGGGTTAATGTTGAAGCTCCACGGATGTCTTCGAGGAGAACCAACAAAATAGATGAGCTCCGCCTCTTGTTTGGGTTGAGATGTTTGAAGATATTGTGGAAAAGCTTTCTGGGAAACCAAAGTTCCCTTCTTTGTTTGCTTCCAGAGAGGAAAAACTGTGACACTTGTGGTTCTTGGAAGCTGAAAAACCAGGTTGATTTTGGGGTAGTTGTTCAGTGCCTGGCTCCAACTAGGGTTAATTTTCACTAATGTCCTGTTAAATATAAATGCAATGGTCGGTGGATTAAATTCTATGTTAGCCATTGAGAAATCTTCTTCTTTGCTCATGNCTAATGTCCTGTTAAATATAAATGCAATGGTCGGTGGATTAAATTCTATGTTAGCCATTGAGAAATCTTCTTCTTTGCTCATGATATCGAAAATTCCTCATAATTCTTGGAATAGATGTTTCACATGGGTCCCTCGGTCAGTCTGATATCCCATCAATTGCCGCAGTTGTCAGTTCAAGGCAATGGCCATTGATACTCAGAGAGCTTCTGTTCGCACTCAATCACCGAAGGTTGAAATGATAGATCCTCTATTCAAACACGTGATCTCACACTGAATGCTTGTGATTGGAAAGACATAACCTAAAGTTAAACCTGTTCAGAAAAGGCATGTATTTTCCCAGACAGGACGGCACTCCAGCGTCTTTTCCAGAGACAACCGCTCATACCGCTCTTGAGGATCGCTCGAGTAGTTAATTTTTGGAATTTTCAAAAATGATAAAATAAAAAAGTAATCTATTTCTCCAAAAGAAATAATAATATGTATACTAGGGCCATCTAACCATGACTTGAGTTCATGGCCCAAGACCTGCACGCACGTGTGGGCTTTGGACTGAATATAATAGAATCTAGATCCTCCCCTTCGAAAACTACTGGATAGACAAGTCATAGTTTTCTTTTTCTTTCCTATGTTGGACAAAGTTCATTCTGTCCATTATTCCAAGTAACACACTTCAACAACCTTACATCGTGTATTAATTTTTCATTCACCCAGAAATTGTTTTCTGAAACCAAATATACCACAACTATCCTAAGAGGAAAAACTATGACATTTATTGTCCTTAGAAGCAGAAAATTCTGGCTGATTATGTTGTAGTTGCTTGTTGCCTCTCTCCAGCTAGAGTTAATGATCGCTAATGTCCTGTTAAGCATCAATTTGCTGATCTGTGGATAAATTTTATGTTAGCTGTCGAAAAATATTCTTATCTGCCCATGATATTTAAGATTCCCACCGTAATTCTTGGAATGGATGTTTCATATGGGTCCCAGGCCAGCCTGATATCCCATCAATTGCTGTGGTTTTCAGTCAAGGCAATTGGCATTGATATCTCTTTTTTTTTTTTTACAAGGTGTCCGGGCTTGCGTCCGACTAGATCCTTGTCCCTGAACCTCCGGCCCCTCAGCAGCTCAGGGAGGTAAATCGCAGGATGTGCCCTTGTTGGCTCCCAGGTTCCCACAACTCATTTGGACTCCTTCCGCAAAGAGAGCTCTCCTCACTGGGCGTTTGTTCACACCAATGGCTTCCTCTCCATATGGCTCCCAGTGTTAACTCCAGGAATCGAACTCCCCACCCTTGCTTCCAACGTCCCTGCGAAGTGATTGTTCCACAAACTCGGATGTGCCCTGGGGGGCAAACTGTGTAGGGTAAACTTTTTAAAGTGACTGGCCCCACCGCACTGCGGCCCCATACTCCAGAAACCCCACCTCCGGCCTGGCCCTACGGGTTAGTATACACCGCTTGGCCCTACACGTATGGAGGGATTTCTTGGAGAGGCACAGTACCACCATGCTGGTAAGAGGACTCGAACACGGAACCTCAGCCAGCAATGCCAATGTCCTTACCACTAGAGCAAATAGACATCGGCCGGAACTGTGTAGGGTAAACTTTTTAAAGTGACTGGCCCCACCGCACTGCGGCCCCATACTCTAGAAACCCCACCTCCGGCCTGGCCCTACGGGTTAGTATACACCGCTTGGCCCTACACGTATGGAGGGATTTTTTGGAGAGGCACGCACTGCGGCCCCATACTCTAGAAACCCCACCTCCGGCCTGGCCCTACGGGTTAGTATACACCGCTTGGCCCTACACGTATGGAGGGATTTTTTGGAGAGGCACAGTACCACCATGCTGGTAAGAGGACTCGAACACGGAACCTCAGCCAGCAATGCCAATGTCCTTACCACTAGAGCAAATAGACATCGGCCAATTGGCATTGATATCTCATTATAGAGAATCTGTGCGCACTCAATCCCCGAAGGTTTAAATGATAGACTCTCTGTTCAAAATGGGTGCATTTTGGAATAATTTAATTAAATAATGGGTGTAAATGAAATCCAAATGAAGGCTAATGGAATATGCAGCTACAGCAGGAATAATGTATTTTTCTCAATTTTTGAGGTCATTATAGGATGACAAACAAAGTCAAAACATTGCATTTTTAATACTATTTCGAAGCTCTCATGACCTAGTTTTCCACGTCATTAATAACGATTCAAATGACCAATTGTAGAAAAAGTTACAGTGTGTCAAAATAGGCTTTTCCAAACTAGTATTTCGAAAATTTCGATAACATGCTAATTTTAAAAATTCATCGGCAATCATATGGTAGTTGAATCCACAAATTATCTATGTCATCTCGAAGTTCGTTTCGAAAACTACATCGTAGATATATTGAATGGTCCAAATGGATATTGAAAATAGTTAAATGTGCATTTAAAATACGTCTCAAAAATAGGAGTCTAACTCGTCTTTTCTTTAAAAATTTTCAATTATTTCATTAACGTTTATTTTCTTTTTTGCACGACAAGTTTTCCAATATAATTTATATCATTTTATTAAAAAAAAAACAAGTTAGACGCCTCTTGTATACTTATATTTGACGTGCGTTTAACTATTTTTAATGTTCACTTGGATTATTCGATATGCCTACAATGTAGCTCTCGAAACAAGTTTCAAAATGACTTCAGCATTTGTGGATTCGTTACAGATTAAATGTAATTTGAATTGCATATTTTAAAGGGATTTAATGTGTGAAGTAAATGAAATTGAAATGAAATTCAAATTTAAAGCAAATGTAATT
>NW_019249416.1:338515-347084 GCF_002742605.1 Olea europaea var. sylvestris
AAACTGTGTAGGGTAAACTTTTTAAAGTGACTGGCCCCACCGCACTGCGGCCCCATACTCCAGAAACCCCACCTCCGGCCTGGCCCTACGGGTTAGTATACACCGCTTGGCCCTACACGTATGGAGGGATTTCTTGGAGAGGCACAGTACCACCATGCTGGTAAGAGGACTCGAACACGGAACCTCAGCCAGCAATGCCAATGTCCTTACCACTAGAGCAAATAGACATCGGCCGGAACTGTGTAGGGTAAACTTTTTAAAGTGACTGGCCCCACCGCACTGCGGCCCCATACTCTAGAAACCCCACCTCCGGCCTGGCCCTACGGGTTAGTATACACCGCTTGGCCCTACACGTATGGAGGGATTTTTTGGAGAGGCACAGTACCACCATGCTGGTAAGAGGACTCGAACACGGAACCTCAGCCAGCAATGCCAATGTCCTTACCACTAGAGCAAATAGACATCGGCCAATTGGCATTGATATCTCATTATAGAGAATCTGTGCGCACTCAATCCCCGAAGGTTTAAATGATAGACTCTCTGTTCAAAATGGGTGCATTTTGGAATAATTTAATTAAATAATGGGTGTAAATGAAATCCAAATGAAGGCTAATGGAATATGCAGCTACAGCAGGAATAATGTATTTTTCTCAATTTTTGAGGTCATTATAGGATGACAAACAAAGTCAAAACATTGCATTTTTAATACTATTTCGAAGCTCTCATGACCTAGTTTTCCACGTCATTAATAACGATTCAAATGACCAATTGTAGAAAAAGTTACAGTGTGTCAAAATAGGCTTTTCCAAACTAGTATTTCGAAAATTTCGATAACATGCTAATTTTAAAAATTCATCGGCAATCATATGGTAGTTGAATCCACAAATTATCTATGTCATCTCGAAGTTCGTTTCGAAAACTACATCGTAGATATATTGAATGGTCCAAATGGATATTGAAAATAGTTAAATGTGCATTTAAAATACGTCTCAAAAATAGGAGTCTAACTCGTCTTTTCTTTAAAAATTTTCAATTATTTCATTAGCGTTTATTTTCTTTTTTGCACGACAAGTTTTCCAATATAATTTATATCATTTTATTAAAAAAAAAACAAGTTAGACGCCTCTTGTATACTTATATTTGACGTGCGTTTAACTATTTTTAATGTTCACTTGGATTATTCGATATGCCTACAATGTAGCTCTCGAAACAAGTTTCAAAATGACTTCAGCATTTGTGGATTCGTTACAGATTAAATGTAATTTGAATTGCATATTTTAAAGGGATTTAATGTGTGAAGTAAATGAAATTCAAATTTAAAGCAAATGTAATTCAAAAGTAATTCTACCAAGTTTTTAAATGTACGTTATGTCTTGCAGGTGTTTCAAAAGAAAAGACTTGGTGAGAGACGTTATCTTTTTGTTTTTTTCAAATTGCCGTAAGTGTATTCAAAGACTAGTTTCCTCGGTCATTTAATTGTTCACGATAATGGTTTTGATTTTGCAAACTTATAAAAGTAGCATATTGCTTAAATGCCTTTGATATACTCAATTAGGTCGTGCAATCCAAATTTATGCTGATTTGCATGAGAACATGCAATATTATTCTACTAGAATATTGATTCTAAATTTATATTCCCTTTTTTTTTTTTGTTCCTTCTACCAAAACTTCCTGTTCCCTTTCCATATTAATAATAACAGATTTCAACGTCAATATTTAGTACAAATGATAGACTTAGTTTGTATTTTTGTTGAAGAAAATTGTAATTAGAGTACCATGACTGAACGACAGCAAGAATTATGATCGGAGGCACAAGCAGATGCAGATGCGAGAGAGAAAAAGCTTCGACTGTACAATTTATGGTTATCTAATTTTGGTGTTAAGATTGTTAATTTTTATTTGGCCTGGTAGGGTAAAATTTAGATTTTGGCTTGGTTTATTAAATGGGATGAAATTAAGCCCTTGTCTGGGCTCCATTAAAATGAGTTTTTGATGTGTTTTGGAATAGTACTTTTTTGAGAATGTGTGGCTAAAAAATAAAGAACGTTTTAGATTTATATGTAACATTATTTTATGGAAGAATGTATTTTTAAAATTGAGTTTTGAAAAAATGTTTTATTTTTTTGAAAAATGAAGCCCAAACAGGGGCCAAATTTGAGTTGGATTTTTTATTGCAACGGGCTTTCACTGCGAAATGAAGAGATTTTAACAATGGGCAAAACGTTGCAAAACATTTCACATATTAACTTTAACGAAGGTCACTGCATGTTGTTAAAGCTACGATGTATATGAACTTTGAGCAACGTTCCTGACGTAGCGGAAGATTATAGGAAAGATGAACAATCACAAAATGAGAAAACTCTCAAGGAAAATTTTATTGAATTCAAGAACTGTCGCCTCAAAGGGTTTACAACGCCTTAAATAGGAAAAAAAAACCTAGCAAAATTCGAAAAATAGAATAAAAAGATATTTTTCTAAAAATAGAAAAATATGAGATAACTACTAAGATGGAAAATCCTTATTTTCAAAATCATCCTCTAACAAATGGAATATAAATCCGAATTTTATGGAAAAAGATATTGTAAAAACAAAAATTACCATAAATAGCAAAAAGACCTAAACGAGGGCCTAAACGATGGATTTTTGCCTAAAATTGGCCAAAGGCCCTGAGTTTTATTCATTGGCTCGATTCTGATCGAATTAGACTAGCAATTCGTCAAAAATGAACTAAACCAAAGTTATCATGAAATAAAAAAAAACATTATTTTGCCTTGCGACGGTCCCATTTCACCAAAAACTCTAATCCCTTATGCACTTCATCAGTTCCCTACCCCGTTGCAAAAGGAGGAATTTTTAACAACGGCTAATGGATTTTGCAATATATATCACATATTTAATTTTTTTCAACAATAGTCATTGTCTGCTTTTAAAGCTACGAAATGTATAAATTTTTAATAACATTGTTTCCCATTGCAAAATAAGGAGGTTTTAACAATGGGCAATGTATAGTATTTCAAAATATGTCACATATTAACATTTTCAGTGATGGTCATCGCTCGTTGTTACATATATGAAATATATAAGTTGTTTTTGCACAGGGGGGAACATTGCGATAGGTTACATTAGCAACATATATTGAAATATTTTAGTCAAATCTCATTTAACCAATGAAACTATACATTAACTAACTGTTGCGATAAACCCCTCTTACGCATTTAATGAATGTTGTTTTTAAGCCATTTTTCTTGTACTGAATATATAGTTAATTCGTTGTGAATGTATAGATTGATGACAGCGACTGATGGTGCAGTTCACTTGATGAAAACGTACTAAATGCGGTAGCACACAATTCACTTTTAGTTGCTTATACTTAAAAATCTTTTCCAAATAATTATAGTGGTAGTTGTCTTATAACGAAATATATTTTTTGTGACATACACGGCCTTGTCAAAGTTTGATAAATGCTGGAGAAATGAAAGGATTTTATGTTGAAGCTCGAATGTCTTTGAAGAGAACTCACAATATCGATAGCTCCACCTCACTTTCAGTTTGAGAAGATGTTCTAAGATATTCAGGCAAAACTGAAATTCCTTCTTTGTTTGCTTCTTGAGCAGAAAAATTGTGACATCTATGGTCCTTGAAAGCAAAAAAATCTGGCTGATTTTGGTGTAGTTGCTCACTGCCTGGCTCCAACTAGAGTTAACTACTACTACTGTCCTGTTAAATATCAATGCAAATCTCCGTGGATTGAACTTCTATTTTTGCTGTTGAGAAATCTTCTTCTCTGCTCATGATATAGAAGATTCTGAAAGTGTAAAAGGCGTGTTTCACTAAATTGGAAACTTTTGAGTTATTTAAAAGAAGTGCTACTTTGTCTTTTTTAATCGGTTTGGAGGGCCACATGGCAACCACCAATTGGTTATTTTACTAAAATGAGGATTGTGCTTCTTCAACTCCATTGTGAGGCATTGGATCATAATGTGTGGCTGGGATTTAATCTTGATTACACATCGTTTTTATGACTCTTGTGCTACCCGTTTTTAGTGGCGAGAGTTCTCCGTCTTTCGAGAGATTTTTGAAAGGTGGCTCTCTCTCTCTCTCTTTGAAATTCTTCCAATTTCTATTATGTTTTATTGTGATTATTGGAGAGGTTAAAGAATTGTATGACCCTTGTGTTATAGATTTGAAAGAAAGGTTTCAGTCTGTTATTCTTGACCGTGATGCACTGGTTTAATCGTGTTAGTTGATGCCAAGTTTAGGGTTGATTCTTGTATTTGGTTCTTGAGATCTTTGTGTGATCTATGATTAGAACCTTAAGAGAAAGTCAGATTGGTTCATTTGTACATTGATCTCTTTGGAAGGTTGGTTTTACATAGTGGATTGGGCTGATCCTGAGCCCCCCAGATTAGCCCTTATTTGGGTAGATTGGGTGACTATTTTTGGTGTTATTATTCTTTACATTTTCTGAATTTTAGTTACTGTTTGTGATGCCGTGATTTTTGTTGAATGATAGATGATATTTTGGTTGACTGAGTGGCTGAAAATATAAGATCATTGAGGTAAAATCAAATCTGGGACCAATAATCCCAACAGATTCCCACGGTAATTTTTGGAATGGATGTTTCACATGGGTCCCTGGGCCAGTCTGACATCCTATGAATTTCTATTGTTGTTAGTTCAAGGAAATTGCCATTGATATATCATTGTAGAGCATCTGTGTGCGCTCTATCTCCAAATGTTGAAATGATAGATTCTCTGATCAAATGCATGTCTGACACTAAAGATAATGGCATATTTAGAAAACTTATGCTCAATTTTTATGTTAGCTATGGAAACAGGAAATCAGAAAAGATTACCATACTCAGGGAAGGTGTTAGTGAATCACAGTTCAACCAAGTTGTGAATATCGAAATTAATCAAAATTCTTATCTAATAATGGTATATTAAGGAACTCAATGTTCATTTTAAAAAGAACAATATAGTCAATTAGTTAGAGTGTCTAGAGTGATGACAACAATTATTTTTTGCAATTCACGTGATAAACTGTACTGAATGCGTGCAGCATACAATTCAGTTTAATACTTAAAATTTTTTCCCAGTGATTACAAAGGTACAATAACATAATATAATTTTTGTGATGTACGCGGCCTTATCAGAGTTTGATAAAAGTTGGGGAAATGAAAGGAGTTTATGTTAAAGCTCCACTGGAAGTCTTTGAAGAAAACCCACAAAGATAGATGAGCTCCACCTCTTTTTTGGGTTGAGAAGATGTTTGAAGATATTATGGAAAAACTTTCTGGGCTGCCAAAGTTTCCTTCCTTGTTTGCTTCCGGAGAGGAAAAACTGTGACATTTATGGTCCTTGGAAGCTGAAAAACCTGGCTGATTTTGGTGTAGTTACTCAGTTGTAACATCCTGAATTTTTCTTACATTTTTCATATGGACCTAAACTTAATATTGATCATTTAGCAAATGAAATAGTTCATGTCCAGATTTGTCGTCACACTAAAAGTCCAAAGGTTGAAGTGGTAAACTCGGCCCGCTTATTTGCATAAATGATATATTTCCTTACGTGCACTTTTAGAATTTATCGAAAACTATTTGGATAGAATATTTAAGTATTTTTGAAGTTGATGAAAATATATATTAAACTAACTATATCCGTATGTATGTGTATATATATATATATATATATATATATATATATATATATAAAATGATTTTTCAAGAAATGTGAACGGTTATTTTAAAACGGAAGGAAACGAACAAGTTTAATATAATTAAATTAATTAAACCTAATTATCCTCATTAATCTTGATAATAAATGAATTTATTATCATCATCAATTCACCTTTAACCTAAAGGTCATTTTTCCTATTAATGGTTACGTGACTGTTATGTGTTGTGTGTATATATGCGTGAGTGTTTTTACTTTTAAAAAATAATTTCACAACTACATCGTTGAAAGGACTTTACTTTTATATTATCTACTAGTCATTTTCAGATAAACTCTTGGATATCAATTGAGTTAAGAATACATCGTGCAAAGTGATAAATTTTTATTTCTTGATGTTTATATAAATTTTGGCATGAAATACTCTAAGGTCTTTGGGTCGACTACTACGTTAAATCCTACCGGATGGACCATTTGGTCAAAGAACTTAAATTCTATGGGATGGACCGTTTGGTCAAATATATTATAACCTACGGAATGTGAGAATTCTTAAGAATTTCCTTGAGCTTTAAATCTAAGAAATGTCGATATGTTTTATATTTATATCATGTGAATAAGAATGTGCACATATTCTTACTGGGTGTTTTCAAAATACCCACTTTTACTAAAATTTTAGATGAGAACGGGTCGTGTGGATATGTAGAAGATTGGTCGAGTGATGCTTATGGGGTCGCCAAGTAAAGTTTTCAGAAAATAAAATTGCCAACTTTTCTTTGAATAATATTTTTATATTACTGCATGTTATTTAATATTTTTAGAGATCCAACATTCGACATGTTATGTTAAATCTTAAATTAATAGTTTGAATAGAGTATTTCAAGAATTATATTTAATATGAAAAATTTACTTAAGTTGTTATTTTATCATCATCGAATTATCGATCACATTTTCAAATTTCAACACTTAATAAAAGTGATATTTCTATTTAAATTAGATGAAGAAGAATTTGGTAACACCTCGAACCTATTTTTATAAAAGAATAAAATAATAAAAATGAAAAAGATTTCGGGGCGTTACATCAGTGCCTGGCTCCAACTTGGGTTAATTATCACGAATGTCCTGTTGAATATAAATGCGTAACTTGGTGGATTAAATTCTATGTTAGCCATTTAGAAATCTTCTGCTCATATCCCATCAATTGCTGCCGTTTTCAATTCAAGGCCATGGCCATTGATACTCGTTGTAGAGCTTCTATGTGCAATCAATCACTAAACGTTGAAATGATAGATTCTCTGTTCAAATGCTCGTCACTGAGATGATGGCATTTTTAAAGAACTTATGCTCGATTTTAGTGTTTGGTCCGATGATTGACAAAATTATCATATTTGGGGATGTATTAGCGAATCACAGTTCAACCAAGTTCACAACATTGAACTCAATTTAATTATTGTCTTGCAAGTTTCTAAATGAAGAATGGTCACTAATATTTGTGGCGACTGTTGCAAAGGAGAACAATGACACAATTTTTTCAGCTTGGTTCTCGTGTTAATGTGCAGCCAGGGACAGTAATGGATAGTGAATAATTTCAATAATGCTATGTATGATTTTTAAACCTTAGCATGTAAGCCTTCTTAAACGCGTGGTTCTTAACATACTGTATTGTCGCTAGGAGAAGAAAGTCGTATCCTTGATTTTGAGATTCATGTGACAAATTCCATGTTAAATATAAGTCTTATAGGTGTTTGATTAGTAAATACCTGGTAAGTGATGTTATCTTTCATTACCTAAAACTGCAATAAGTGTATTGAAAGACCCCATTTGCTGTAATGGTTGTGAGTTGCCTAAAAAATCATTGCAGTTGAGTATTATTTCTCAGTTTATATTCCAAAGAAGCCTTCTCTTTTTCTTTTTCTTTTTTTGGTCGAAGCAAAAAGATGCTTAACTAATATTGAAACTTTTAACTAAATTGAGCGGCTCAATTAAAACTAACTCAATTGCAAGCATTCTCCCTTCTACAATAAAATTAAAAAGTGTTGGGATTCTTGGAGTTCAATCAAACAATAATCATCAAATAATAAAGGGTTTCAAGGCAAAATCAAAGAAAATAAGGTGGAAAGATACAACCCGTCTCGGCCGAACTGTCCAACACTTTTTCTTCTTTCTCTTATGGCTGATTTAGGCTTAGGAACAGCTCCATGTAATGCTTATCACCTTCCAAAGAGAGAGAGAGAGAGAAACCAGCAAAGAACCTACCAACCTTCAACCAAAAACCGAGAGCCAAAAAGAAAGGGAGAGAGAGTCGACTTAAGAAGGGAAAAAAACCCATCTCTCTGCCAAAAAATGTGGGGAGCCTTATTGTGTCAACCATCAAGTCCATCAAGTCAAAACATCTCCCCTAAGACAAGGCAACACAAATATCTCAAATAGATTAAATCCCGACCGTCAATCCCATCCAATGGTCCATAATAAAACTTAACAAAATGGAGTTAAGAGAACCATATTCTCACATTCTTCACCTTGGTTCTCATAAAACTCTCTCTTGGTTGCGAATTTGCACATGGAAGAACTGTTCATCATCATCGCCCACTACCTGCAAGAAAAATTAACCAGTGTCAATATGTAATAAAAATAAGCACAATTTAAATTTACCTGCAGGTAGAATTTTTGTTCCCACATCAGAGGGATTCCTTTCAGTGTGAATTTTAACAAGATTAACTTCACCTTGAGACAGTTTCTCACGAATAAAATGATACTTCGCCTCAATATGTTTAGTTTTTTCATGATAAACAGGATTCCTACAAAGCGACAAAGCACTTTAACTATCAGTAAACATAACAGGTGTATCATGCATGAAGTTCAATTCCTTTAAAATTCCTTTTAACCAGGTACATTCCTT
>NW_019249416.1:347528-347967 GCF_002742605.1 Olea europaea var. sylvestris
TCTTACTTGAACTTGCTAGAAGCATGTCATCTACATACAGCAACAAGTAGACCTCACAGCCCTCCTTACTATCATTATAGTACAGGCATGCATCATATTCACTCCTTTTAAAACCTATCTTCAATACATAGGTATCGAACCTTATGTACCACTGTCTAGGGCTTTGTTTAAGCCCATACAGAGATCTTTCTAATTTGCACACACAGTTTATTTTACCCTTCACCTCAAAACCTTGAGGCTGACTCATGTAAATATCCTCTTCCAATTCCCCATGTAGGAAAGCAGTCTTGACATCTAGTTGTTCCAGTTCCTAGTTGAACTGAACAACCAATGCCAAAAACAGTCTAATTGTTTTGTACTTTATCACAGGAGAGAATATCTCATTGTAATCAACCCCCTCCTTTTGAGTGAACCCTTTCGCCACTAATCTGGCCTTATA
>NW_019249416.1:348152-349824 GCF_002742605.1 Olea europaea var. sylvestris
TAGCAGGTTCTATCTGTTCAAGGGCTTCACCTGAAACCAAGGCAAAATCAGTCAAGTTTAGGGATTCATATCTAGGATTTGGCCTGATCTGCCTCCTCCCTCGATCCCTAGTAAGCTGATAATCTTGATTAGGTGGCTGATCATTAAAATGTTCAACTTCACATGGTTCAATGTTATCTTGAAGTTCAGTCACCTCTTCAGGTTCAGGTTCAATTTCAATTTCATTTTCATTTTCATGATGTATAGGGTCATTTCCGTCATTCCCAGGTGTAGGTGAATTTAGCCTAGTCAGCTTCACCTCAGTTTGAATACTCTTCTCAATTTTAGATTTGTTAATTTCTTCGATTTTCTGTTTTAGACATGGCATCTCAGATTCATTAAAGACTACATTCCTGCTGTTAATAATCTTAATGCCTTGGACCCCTAAAACCCATAACCTATAGCCCTTCACACCCTCGAGATACCCTAACACCACACACTTGACAGCCCTCGGCTCAAGTCTCCCTTCAAATTGGAGTGCATGTGCAACACATCCAAACATCCTCAAGTGTTCTAGATTTGGGGGCTCTCCCGTCCACAACTCATGTGAGGTCTTAAACCCTATACTGCTGGACAGAGACCTATTAACCAGATAAGCTGCAGTACTTGCAGCTTCAGCCCAAAAACCTTTCGCAAGGCCAGAGTTAATCAACATACACCTAATTTTGTTCATTATGGTCCTGTTCATTCTTTCAGCGACCCCATTTTGTTCAGGTGTATATTTAACAATTCTGTGTCTTGTTATACCTTTCTGCTTACAGAAGTTGTCAAATTCGTTATTACAGAATTCAAGCCCATTATCAGTTCGTAATGTTTTAAGTTTCTTGTCTAACTGATTCTCAACAGACTTTAACCAAACTCTGAATTTTCCAAAAGTTTCCGACTTAGCCTTCAAAGGATAAATTCAAACTTTTCTTGAGTAATCATCCACTAAGGACAAGAAGTACTTGGTTCCACCAAATGTGGAGTGCTTCTTCGGGCCCCATAGATCAGCATGGACATAGTCCAATGGTCTGCTGGTCCTATGAGAGCTAGCTTCAAAGCTCACCTTATGGGACTTACCCGAGACACAAGTTTCATAGAATTCCATAGTTTCGACGTCATCCTTTCCAAGTAATTTCTGATTACTTAAAGATTTTAGCCCTTTAAACCCAATGTGACCCATTCTGTTATGCCAAAGTTCAATTTTGTCTTTACTCACAGTAAGAAGGCTATAATCAACTGGTATTTCAGTTCTACCCTCAAGATAGTACAGACCATTCCTCTTAGGCCCTTTCATAACTATGAGAGATCCCTTCATAATTTTCAAAATCTTATTACCAGACTTGAAGGTATATCCCTCATCTTCAAGAGAACCTAAGGAAAATGAGGTTCCTTTTTAAATTTGGGACATATCTAACATTTCTGAGTTGCGTGACGGCCCCATCGTACATTCTGATGGCTATGTCACCAACTCCAACCACATTTTGAGAATTATTGTCTCCTATGTAGACCTTCCTAGGTTCAGTCTCTCTATAGTTATAGAACCAAGACCTATCAGGGCACATACGGAAAAGTACACCCTGTGTCTAGAATCCAATTTTTGTCAAATTCTTCCTCAGACACATTCATGACATGCAAACTATTAATTTCA
>NW_019249416.1:350195-352745 GCF_002742605.1 Olea europaea var. sylvestris
TAAGATTCGGGTAAAGAGTTTAGCAATACGACAGCTAAATCCTTATCATCAAATTTTTTATCATTATAAGCTATACTCTTAACAATTATGCTAAAGTCACTCAAATTTCCCTCGACATCCTTCCCCGGGTCCATCTTAAAACTAAACAACTTTTCCAACAGGTATATTTTATTAGGTAAAGTTTTAGTTAAGAACAAGGCATCTAAAGCAATCCACAAAGTTCTAGCAGTTTTAGCACTATCAACTTGTCTCACAATATTGTCAGATAGATGCAAAATTATAGAACTGTAAGCAATTTCATTCATGTCTTCAATTTCAGTTGGTTTAGCTTTTAACTCATCAGAAAATGTAGCGGGGTCATCGAGAGCTTTAGCAACTCTCTGTTGGACCAAAATAGCCCTCATTTTCTGTTTCCATATCGAGTAATCCCCCTTTCCATCGAATTGCGATAATTCGACCCTCAAACCCATTACAGATTCTATAAAAGAGTGGCATGTACTCGTGGACAAAACAGAAAAGATTTTCAAAAATTCTTTTCCAGATGATCAATATAAAAATATGAATGCCGAGTTTAAAAACAATTTTAGAAATGAAGCACAACAATCACATAATTCGTTCATGAAACACAGGTATATAATGCAAGTAAATATGCTTCCAGGTTACAAATTAATCACAAGAATTCAATCAACGGAATTCACAAATAGGCAACCAAGCAATAATTATGCATAAACCGGTAAGGATACCAAACCTAACCTAACGGAGAGTTTGGAATAATCTTACCAAACTACTGTTGAAAAACAGTATATATACCACCAAGTTTCTGAACCGAATTGCTGTAGACGTCAAGCCAGGGGCAAAATCGTCCAAATTTTTCTATAAAACCTGAAACAGAAAACAAACGACATCAGTGCGTTCAGGACATCAAAATAAGTAAACTGCCCGAAAAAAGCTCGTCGAAAAGTCCAGCCACGCGCCGTCGTCAGAGTCACACGCCGTCGGTCGCCGGTAGCCGGTCCGGTCACTCGCCCCACCACAGGGAGCAACTTGGTCTGCTGGTTATGGGTCCAAGGTCAGTTTCGCCAAAAGGTTAGTCATTTGGCCGGAATTTGGATTTTTAGATTCGGCCAAAAAATGGGAATCGCGATTTCCTTGAAGTTTTTGATCGATTCTTGGACAGATTTCACTCCTCCTAGCTTTGATACCATTTGTTGGGATTCTTGGAGTTCAATCAAACAATAATCATCAAATAATAAAGGGTTTCAAGGCAAAATCAAAGAAAATAAGGTGGAAAGATACAACCCGTCTCAGCCGAACTGTCCAGCAGTTTTTCTTCTTTCTCTTATGGCTGATTTAGGCTCAGGAACAGCTCCATGTAATGCTAATCACCTTCCAGAGAGAGAGAGAGAGAGAAACTGGCAAAGAACCCACCAACCTTCAACTAAAAACTGAGAGCTAAAAAGAAAGGGAGAAAGAGTCGACTTAAGAAGGGAAGAAAACCCATCTCTCTGCCAAAAACGTGGGGAGCCTTATTGTGTCAACCATCAAGTCCATCAAGTCAAAACATCTCCCCCAAGACAAGGCAACACAAATATCTCAAATAGATTAAATCCCGATCGTCGATCCCATCCAATGGTCCATAATAAAACTTAACAAAATAGAGTTAAGAGAACCATATTCTCACAGAAAGTAATTACAGTTTGAATCAGATGTAAATAATTTTTTAATTAATTAATTATGAGCAACTAAGTCGTACAGTTCTTGTGATGAACTCGCACAGAATACGTGCAACAAACAATTCTGTTTTAGTTGCTTATTCTTTAAAATCTTTTCCAAATGATTACAGAGGTACTTTTCTAATAATAGGTGATGGAAGATCAGCATCCCGCAATTCATGATTTTACGTTATGTGACCAGTTCTACTTCAATTGTCACTTGTTAATCAGAAGAAGCTGGTTGCAGGAGGTTTGGCCATGTTTTTTAGGGCCAAAAATGGGGATCTCTATGTTAGGATTCGAAGGGCCAACAGAGATGGTGGCATCGGTGTCCACGAATCGTCATCTGGGTAGAGTTCGAGAGGTGATTCTGGAAATTGTGAGTACTTTTTTGCTTTTCTGAATGAAGATGATAGCAAGCTGAAGCACAGAAGTGGCAATAATGGGAGCAAAGTGAAGTCTCAATCAGTTATGGAGGTTGTATTTCTTGCCACTAGTGGCCAGCCTTTTGAGGTGGCTTTTCACCCGCCAACAAGCACGCTAGATTTTTGTGTAAAGGCTTTCTCCATCAACAATGAAAATCCAGTGGTTGTTTGATGGTGGCGGTTCACAGTGGTGACGGTGGGCGGTGCGGCATCATGTCGATAGGAGGTGTGGGCAACAGGGATTTCTCATTTTTGGTTTTTGGAAAGGGTGTGGGGTTTGGAGAAGATGAATTGTTTTGCCTATTTTTATTTTTTATTTAATTATTTTAATAAAATGTAAATTTACAATTTTATGCCTCACTTATTTTGTCAATTTGAGTCAAACTTCTAAATTCAGGGTTGACAAATGGATT
>NW_019249416.1:352943-395169 GCF_002742605.1 Olea europaea var. sylvestris
ACCTACAAGAGATAGGCGGAGTTAAGAAGCTCAATAATTAGAATTATACCACATGACAAACTTGCATAGAGTCATATCTTCAAGGGCAAGACCTGTGGAAAATAGTTGGCGAAAGTGACGTGACACTGCTAGAGGAGGTCGGAGCTCTAAAGATGTGGAATATCAAAGCAGGGTAAAGCTTTGTTCGTTATAAGAATAACAATCGAAGAAGTATTATTGGAGCACATAAGAGATAAGACTACACCAAAGGAAGCATGAGACACTTTAGCTTCATTATTCTTGAAGAAAAATGATTTGAGGTTGCAGCTTCTAGAGAACGAGCTTCGCTCGATCACTCAAGGAGAATTAACCGTAAGTCAATACTTTAATAAAGTTAAATCTATCTGTCTTGAAATTTCAGAGTTAGATGCTTCAAGTAAAACTTCGGAATCTTGAATGAGATAAATAATTATACATGGATTGGGACCCAAATTTAGAAGTTTTAATGCTACAATACAAAGTTAGCCAGAGCAACCTTCATTAGTTAATCTTGAAAATTGTTGGCCGATCAAGAAGCGTTAACCATACAAATATTAAGAGTCTCGATAAAAAAAGAAGATGAGGAAGCATTATTTAGCTATGAAAGAAGAGGTCAATTTCGTCAGTAAAATTATAAAGAATTAAAAGAAGGTAAATTTGAAGGATGGATTGAAGGAAACGACCAAACAAGGGGAGCTCAACAAGTTGTGACAAGAGAGGTTGGCCGCAAAAGAGGCCATTATGCTAGAGATTGTTGGTTTAAAAAGAAATCAGCAGGAGGTAATGTAGCAACCTTTAACAATGAAGAGAAATACAATAGTGAAGAAGAATGGGATGTGGAGGTAACTACAACAACAATTGAGCAGGCTCGAGAAAAGAAATTTAATCCAAGTTTAAAGGATGAATCAGCGTCATTGGTGGTCCTGCCTGAATAGTTAGATTGTGAAGATGATTGGATTGATGACTTGGAAGAAGATGATTGGATCGATGACTTAGAAAATGACATCGTGTTTCATAAAGAGTCTTCAGGGTGGACTTTCATAGAGGAATGAACTATTAGAATTAGAAGAAGTGTTCGAAGAAATGCTGACACTGTAAAGGGTGGAACTGCTAGATTCAAAAGAAGTATATTCTTTGGAGATACTGCAAAGGGTGAAACAGACATCGAAGAAAGTATATCTACTAGATTTACAAGAAATAATAGATGTACAAGAATCAAGTGATAAGAAGTTTATTGGCACAATACAAAGTCCTTGGCAAATAGGTGTGCATCAAATAACACCGGATGAAATTAAGCCAAGTCAACAAAAAGAAATTGAGGTACGTACAAATTTACACTCACAAATAAGAAAATCGGGTAGGCGTGAGAATTCGAGTACCAAGTATATCAATCCAAAAATCGATGAAGAGGAAAGCATGAAAGAGTCAATTACATTGAATAAAGGGTTGGAAAGATTAAATGAAGGACCAATCACTTCAAAAATTGTCTAGGCAAAGTTGAGCGTGATGAAAAAGAATAGAGTTAAAGTGAAAAGTTGGTGCTGAAAGGAAGAATTGAAGAAATTATCAACAACTTTAAATAACTAGAATTTTCTAGACTTAAGCATGTAGAATATTCTAGAGACTCATTACTTGTTGAAAATGAAGACCACTACCATTCACGAAAAATCTAGCGAATAGAATTGTGAAGACAATGGAAGAATTCTCTAGAAAAATGTAGACAGTAAACTCCACCGCCATATTTTGCATATATATATGTGTGTTGGCTGAATGTATGTGTGCGAAAATAGAAGAGAAATTGAGAGTGAGAAAGAAAGAGTGTAGTGAGTGAAAGAGAGAAAATATTGTGAGTACTCTATTTCTAAATAATATAAGTGAGATTAGTGATCTTACTATGTATAAAAAATTGTGTAAAATTTTATTTTATCGATAAAAAATTTTTTATTTGGTTTTTAAATTCTACAAAGTGGTATCAGAGCAAGGTAGTTTGGGAAGGATTTTTTTGAGCTTCTTGAGTTCGTGCACAAAAGAAGTTTGTGAAGGTTTTATAAAGTTTGCTTGATTATGAGGAGGTAAATCAAGTCATGATGAGCGACCTACAAGTGGTAGGCAGAGTAAAGAAGTTCAATAATCAGAATTACACTACATGGCAAGCTTGCATGGAGTCGTATCTCCAAGGGCAAGACCTGTGGGAGGTAGTTGACGGAAGTGACGTAACGCTGTTAGAAGAGGCCGGAGCTCTGAAGAAATGGAGAATCAAAGCGGGCAAGGCTTTGTTTGTTATAAAGACAACAATTGAAGAAGAATTATTAGAGCACATAAGAGACAATACTACACCAAAGGAAGCATGGGTCACTTTAGCTTCACTATTCTCGAAGAAAAATGACCTAAGGTTGCAATTGTTGGAGAACGAGCTACTCTTGATTACTCAAGGAGAATTAACGGTAAGTCAATATTTTACTAAAGTTATATATCTTTGTCATGAAATTTCTGAGTTAGACGCTTTAATTAAAATTTCAGAGTCTCAAATGAGAAGAATAATGATATATTGATTGAGACTGGAATTTAGAAGTTTCATACAAGGTTGGCAAGAGCAACCCTTATTAGTGAATCTTGAAAATTTGTTGGTCGACCAAGAAGTGTTAACTAGACAAATGTTAGGAGTCTTGATAAAGAAAAATATAAATAAGCTTTATTTAGTGACATGCCCCGTCTCGAATTACCCTAATGAACTAAGAACATGACGTGCAACGATGATAGATACTGACTAGATGTCAGATCTACCACCAAGGCTGATAATGACTTACTACAGAATATGTGCTAAAATCAAATATTTATGAAAAATATAATGCAATGGACCCGAAACGATTACTTCATGTTTTACCAAAATGAATCGTATCACTCAATATGTCGTGTGGCTCGAATTTTAAAACCACCAGGCTCCTCCAACTATTAGGGACCAATACTACCTGTAAGAAAAATCGTGAAAAAATATGAGTTTATAGCTCAGTGAGTGGAAGAGTTCGAAAATAATTATACTTTCTCATTTAAACATTTTTACCCAACATCAAGTTCATATAGTTTAGTAATTCACACGATAGTAGCCAAAAAATGAGACATTCTCATAACTCTATAAATATCATCTCATAACCACGATATAGTCATCAGTTGATATCTATACCATCATTTCATCACATCACATGTGATCCACCAAAATGTACTATCTGACTAAAATATGTAATTCGCCCCTCGGGCTAAAAACTTTCGCCATGGTCCGTGAACGAAAGCCGATCTCAAGAACTCTAGTAATCAATTCTAGAACATGGTCAAGGCCTCTCTGTGAACTATATGTACACGATCAAGACCAATGTCAAGTCAAGAACCCTCCTTGTAGGATAGAACACGACCAAGGCCTCTTAGTGAATTAGAAGAAATTTATAATCAAGGGTACTTTTCTAGTTGATCTCAAAATCACATCTCATATTCCAATTTATAATGTACCGTATATAATCTTTGAAATCTCACATATATTATAATAAAAGAGATTTAATTCGAACACATAATTGCACGTACTTTGATAATATACCTAATTCATAAATACTTTAAAAATATTTATATTTTTCAACTCACAAATCCATGAATAGAAATCTGGCTAAATTGACGAGTCATTTCAAGTTTTTAATGTCCCTACATGAAATAACAGTAGAATTCCTCAAATTAAAATCAGACAATTAAATTAATACAATTCTACCTCTCAACTTCTCAATTTCTATATTTACCCTTACATCTCCAATTTTCCAACTTTTCTCCTCTCTAATGATTTATCAATTAATCACTATTCATTTTCAATTCCATAAAATCACTTGTACTTTCTTAAAATCAATACCTTATTCATATACAACCCCTATACACAATTTAACCCATTACATAAATTCAACACTTGTCATATAACTTCATTAAAACCTTTAAAAATCCGAAAATAAGAGCTTTGACAAAAACAACACTAAAATCCCATAATATTGTTGTCAAACGACATTTCGGACAATGATGTAACATTGATTTTTTTTATTATCAGTCGGCCTTGACCATATGATTGAACTATATGTCGACATTATCATCGAGACAACCTAACCTAATTTTCTACGGACCATTAGAAACAACCTATTTTAATAGTGCTGCTTGTGGCCCATCCGATTTACTTGGATGGCTACGATATCTATTTGGAGCCCATAATCTTTGTGCTGAGACCACTAGTAACCTAACTTACCTTATTTGGTCAATCTCTTGGGCTATAATTCTCGGCTCCCCTACGCGTCCAAGATGTCGCCTTCTCTACCTTTATCTGTGACTTCTTTTCTGTTCATTCTCGGTCCATTTCTCTCAAGCAACCTGTGTGGCTTCTCTTGGGTAATATTTTTCTCATCCTGGCCGACCCTTTGTGGGTATGAATAGCAACCGTAGGTGGGAAGAAGAAAAGATAAAGTTGGGTGTGTCTCAATAGTGGAGGTGTCGACTTAGGGGGAAACTGATTCCAGTATCGCCTTAGGTATTGCTAGATTTTGGCTTCACATCTGGTATCAGAATGTAGGGCTTGATTTTCTGTGAGAACCAGTCCAAAATCGAGGGAGAGATGCCATTTTTTCAAAATGACCAAACCTGAAATCCTCCAATTATTCCCAAACCAGACATTTTTTAACAAACGGACTTCGTACCCATAATCAGTAGGTCGAGGTGCCCCTTATAAGGTGGCGCATTGTGGTGACGGTGGCAACGGTCGATGGTGCATGGGAGGCCCTGTAGCATGATTTTTTCTGCCATTTCGTTTATTTCATTCTCTTGAACGTTTTGATGTGTTTAGTTTAGTGTTTTAGGTTGCGCAGAAAAAAATTAGATGATTTTGCCCCTACCTTCAATTTGCATTTGTTTGCTGATCGGGATTGATATATTTGCTGAATCTTTAGGGCGAATAGTGGTGCCCTAAATTAGTAAATTCGCATCTCTCCACGTTACGGACTCAGATAGGTCCGTTCTGGTGAATTGGCTGAAACCTTTATATTTTTGCACTAGCAGATCATCGTGTGGGGTAATCATTAGGTTTAAGGATTGCCATTGCTTGTGCTAGAAATTAGGGTTACGTGCTCTTGATTATTTGATTGAGTATTTTGTCTTTTAGTTAAATCAGTATAAGTCTTAGAGATATAACTACCATGAAACTAATTATCTGTTAGACATAGTTTTCTGTTGCATTGTTACTTTCGCTGCTTATTAATTCCTTTAGAATTACCATGACCTTACCCATTTTGAGCATTCCCTTGATCTAAGATCGTGAGTATTACGAAAACCTAGAAATCTAGAATGGCATCTATTGTCTGAAACCCTAGAACTACTTTGTGTGGTTTGATTGTGTTTTGTGCACTCTTTGACTATTGTGCAAAGATGACAACTCACAACTTTGATTTGAGGATTTTTAACGAAAAGGGTGACTTTTCTATTTGGCAACAAAAAATGAAGGGAATTTTAGTCCAACAAAAAGTTTCAAAAGCCATTGGAGATAATTTTTCAACTGATTTTTCAAAAGAACAAAGAGAAGAAGTCGATGAGATTGCTTATACCTCAATCATTTTACACTTGTCTAATGCCGTTTTAAGAAAGGTAAAATGAAAACCACCAAAAAATTTTGAAAAAAATTAGAAGACTTATATTTGCTTAAGTTTACATTGAATAAACTTTACTTGCTCGAACGTTTTTTTAGTTTTAAAATGGATCCTTCAAAAGATCTCGATGACAATTTAGACATGTTTAATAAGTTGGTGTAAGATATAATTAATTGTGATGAGGCTGTATCTAAAACTTATAAGGCTATAATTTTGCTCAATGTAATTCCTGATTCCTATAAGGAAGTTAAGAACGTCATTAAGTATGGTAGGGATACATTGACACCTGAAATTGTCAGACTCCCTTAGGAGTAAAGAAATGGAAATTATGGCTGAAAAACACGATAAGATGAGGGATGAGTTACATATGATGCGGGGTAGAATTCAATTTAGGCAAAATAGTCATGATGGATATCAAAGTGGTGGTGAGTCAAGTGGCAATGGATGGAAAAAGAAGAGTAATGGTAGGTCTAGATCAAAATCTAGGACTAAGGCAAGAAAATGCTATGGTTGTGGAAACACAGGGCAATTTATAAAAGATTGACATAAGGAGAAGGGTAAGCTAAAGGTTAAGAAGAGAGATGACGTCAATGTGTTATCATCTACTTCCGATATAGATGGTGGTGAGGTCTATATGATTACAAGTCCCATTGCATACACTGCTGAATTAAATCTAACTGCTAATTCCCGCATCCATGAGTAGATACTTGATTCTGGTGTATCTTTTCATGTGACGTCTAAAAGGAATTGGTTTGATAATTTGCATGAATCTAATGCTGGACATGTTGTACTATGTGATAACTTTGCCTATACTATTGCTGAAATTGGTGACATAAACATAAAATTTGACATCGATTTTGTGTACACGTTTAAGGATGTTAGATATATTCCTGAATTATCTAGGAATTTAATTTCAGTAGAAAGACTTGAAAAAGATGACTTTACTGGTAAAATTGGAAATGGTATGCTTAAGATGATTAAGGGTGCGTTAGTTTCTATTAAGGGAACTAAGAAAAATGACATTTACATCACTATTGGGGAAGTGATTAGAGGTTTGAACTCCTCTATCTCTTCTGCCAAGATTGATCACATACACACATGGCATAATAGACTTGCACACGTACGCATTAAGGGACTTAAGCTGCTTAATGAAAAAGGTGCATTTGGTAATAACTATGTGTCAGATTTGTCATTTTGTGATCACTGTGTGCTTGGTAAGCATCGTAAAACTTCGTTCTCCACGAGTGTTCATAGAGTTAAAGACATGCTTGAATATGTGCATTCTGATTTGTGGGGTCCTACTAGTAATCCCACATAGGGTGGGAATATGTATTTTCTGTCTATTATCGATGACTATACTAGGAAAGTGTGGGTCTATCTATTGAAAGATAAATCTGAGATTTTTCATAATTTTAATAACTAGAAGAGACAAGTGGCAAAGCAAATTGGCAAGAAAATCAAATTTTTAAGGACAGATAACGGTCTAGAATTTTGCAATACGAAATTTGATAATATGCGTAAAGAAAATGGCATAACTAGATATAAGACAGTTTCTTACACTCCCCAGCAAAACGGGGTAGCGGAAAGGATGAATAGGACCATACTTGATAAAGTACGTTGCATGATATTAAGTTCTGGTGTCTCCAAGTTGTTTTGGGGTGAGGCTGTTATGACTGTTTGTTATTTGATTAATTTGACTCCTTTTGCTGCATTAAATGGTGACATTCCGCATGAGAGATGGTTGGGTAAACTGAGTGATTATTCTATACTTAGAACTTTTGGTTGTACTACTTTTTATCATCAAAGTGAAGGAAAGCTAGAACCTAGAGTTAGGAAGTGTGTCTTTCTAGGATACCCCGAGGGTGTCAAGGGTCATAGGTTATGAGATAGAAGCCATAAAGGGGTTAAGATCATTGTAAGTAGGAATGTCACGTTTAACGAGAATGAGATACCGTGTATTAAAGAGAAAATCAAACATGAAAGTGAAACTGAACCAAGTGAAGAGAGAGATCAGTTTAAGATGGAGTTAGGAAAATTCAGTACACCTACCCCTATTGCTCCTAATGAGGTGGAGATTCAGGTTCAGGAACCTGAGGTGGAGAATAGTAACGAAGTAGTGATAGAAGAGCACCATGAGAAAGAAAATCATTTAGCCAACTACAACTTAGTTAGGGATAGAGAGATGAGACAAACGAGAGAACCTAGAAGGTTCGATTTTGAGTCTATCATCGAAACAACCCAACCCAACCCAACCTAATTTTCTACAAACCTTTATCATCGAGACAACCCAACCCAATTAAAATAGTTAGCTGTTGCCTATGCTAGTTATGAAGAACTAGCTGATAGAGAACCAAAAACCTTTGAAGAGGCAATGGATAGTAATTAATCTAAGGAGTGGCTTAAGGAGTTCGCTAGAAAAGAATTAGACTTGGGAGCTAGTGCCTAGACCTAAGAATAAATCAATCCTTGATTGCAAATGGGTGTTTAAGGTTAAGGAAGGTACCAATAGTTCGGAACCCTTAACGTTTAAGGCTAGGTTAGTGGCTAAGGGTTACACATAGAAGGAGGGTGTTGATTATAATAAGATTTTCTCACCAGTTTTTAAGTACACTACTATTAGGGTCATGCTCACATTGGTTGCACACTTTGACTGGGTACCTAAACAACTTGATGTAAAAACTGCATTTTTACATGGTGAACTTGATGAACAAATCTTCATGAATCAACCAAAAGGTTTTAAGGATAAGTCCTGATTATGTGTATTTTCTGAGAAGATCCTTGTATGGGTTAAAACAACCTCCTAGACAGTGGTACAAGAGGTTTGATTCTTTTGTACTCACTATAGGGTTCCAAAGAAGTAAATTTAATCACTGCTTGTATTTTCAACACAATGAGACTGATGATAATCATCTGTTTTTGTTGCTCTATGTGGACGACATGCTCTTAATTGGTTCTTTCTCTAAGTGAATAAATAATATAAAAGAAAAACTAAGTGGTGAATTTGACATGAAAGACCTAGGTAAGGCTAAGAGAATCCTAGACATGGAAATAGAAAGAGATAGGTCAAATTTCGTTTTGTTCTTACATCAATCTCCTTATATATCTAAAGTATTGAAGAAATTTAAAATGAGTGATTACAAATCTGTCACGTTGCCTTTTACTAATCATTTTGTTTTATCGAAAGAACAATCCCTTACAATGAGCGTGAAGTAGAATATATGAGTAGAGTGTCTTACTCTAATGTAATTGGTTCCATAATGTATTTGATGGTTTGCACTAGACCGGATTTTGATTTTGCGGTTAGTACTCTCAGTATATACATGGCTAATTCGGGCCCTAAACATTGGCAAGCGTTAAAGTGGCTATTAAGGTACTTGAAGGGTACAAGTGACGTAGGTTTAAAGTTTAGTGCTAATGAAGAAGGTGTAAAATTGAAGGGTCTTGTAGATGCTAATTATGTGGGAGATAGGAATGGGAGGAAATCAACTTCGTCTTATGTGTTTACCTTATCTAATTCATGTGTTAGTTGGAAATCACAATTACAACACATTGTTGCACTAGCCACTACAGAATCAGAATATATTGCCACCACTGAATCTATTAAAGAAGCTTTATGGCTTAGAGGCTTACTCCATGAACTATATGTCTTGAATGATTATGTGGTGATGTATTCTGATAGTCAGTCATCTATATATTTGTGCAAGGACCCCCTTTTTTACAAGCGCACTAAACACATTGATGTTAGACTCCACTTCATTAGAAATATAGTATCTCAAGAGGTGGTAAGATTTGAAAAGGTCCACACACACTACAACCCTTCCGATATGAACATGAAGGTACTGCCACCGGTACAGTTTAGAAGTTGCAAGGAACTTCTAAACATTGGTATAGGTAAATAATTTCCAATTTTATTGGTTTTCTGTTAGAGGTGTCACTAATGGAAGACATTTTATTATTAGTATTATTATTTTTTTTGTAGGTCTTTTGACACCAATGTGGAGGTTGTCAGGCAATTTGTTGTCAAATGACCTCCTGGACAATGATGTAACCTCGATTTTATTTATTATCAGTCAGTCTTGGTCATATGATTGAACTATATGTCAACACTATCATCGAGACAACCCAACCCAAATTTCTACGAACCATTAGAAATAACCTATTTTAATAGTGTTGCTCGTGGCCCATTCCATTTACTTGGATGGCTACGATATTCATTTGGAGCCCATTATCTTTGTGCTGAGCCTTTTGGACCAATAAGTTAACCTACCCTAACTTACCTTATTTGGTCACTCTCTTGGGCTATAATTCTTGGCTCCCCTACGCCTCCAAGATATCGCCTTCTCTACCTTTCTCTGTGACTTCCTCTCTGCTCATTCTCGGCTTCTTTCTCTCAAGCAACCTGTGTGGTTTCTCTTGGGTAATATTGTTCTCATCTTGGCCGACTCTTTGTGGGTATGTCTCAATAATGGTGGTTTCGACTTAGGTGGAAACTGAGCTCGGTGTCACCTTAGGTATTGCTGGATTTTGGCTTCACAGCCTGAATCAAAACAAACCATTTTTGTTGCAAGGAGTAGAAAGTCGTTTCTTTTGAGTCTCCTTGTGATTGTATGAGGAAGGAGACATGGATTCTAGTCGGTAATGGTAACACCAGGTTAGATGTATATCTTGTTGGTGCTTGGCATGTAAAGACTTGATATGTCATATTATTTTTTGTGGTTTCAAATTGCCGTAGATGTCTTTAAAGACCAGCTTCCTCGGCAATTTGATCGTTTGTTGTAATGACATTGATGGTCTTTTAATTTGATCATTTTCTGTAATGATTTTGATGGTCTAAAATATAAAACTAGTGGAATGTATTTCATATGCTCAACTAGGTTGTGCATTCTACATGGTGACTTTGCATGAAGTGCGCGCAATATAATTAAACTCAAATCATATTCCCAAGATACTAAACTAGTATTAAAATTAAAATTAACTTTCTTCTTCGTTTTATTTTATTTTTTTTATTGTTTTCCTTCCAGTGATCAACACTTGTGCATACTCAGGTAGTCAGCCACTAAAACTAAGGCCCCATTTCGAATGGATTTTGAGAATTGATTTTTTGACTATTAGAAGAAAAGTGGGGTCTACTTGTGAGAAAAGAAGTCAAAAATTACGGTTGAAATAGTGAAATAACGATCAAAAAATCAATTTTTTTGGGTAAAAAATCACTCCCAAACAAGCTCTAAAATTAACTCGATTTCCAGCTTCATTTTTTTAAGACTTGGAGGTCTATCTTAAAGGGTTAACCGTGTTAAAAGGAGTAGCCCAAACTCTTATAAGTTGATCTATGTTTCTCTCTTTATTCGATATTGAATTTTATCCCTTAACATGTCCTTATAAGATTGTGACTCGTTTGAGCAAATCAATCTTGAAATTCATGTACTCATATTTTTGAGTTTTAATCGGGTCGAATTGTTCGTTGGAGTTTATTGAACTCTAATATCATGTCAACCTTGTTAAAATGAATAGTTCAAAGAGAAAATTACATAAAACCAGATATTAAAACTTTCAAATTCAAAATTAGGGGATGAAGTTTACTTATGCAAAAATTCCGTATTATATATAATTAACCTATCCAATTCAATTAAAACCCTAATCATTTCCCCCAAATTCTTCCCTTATCATATCTCGTCTCTCTCTCTCTCTCTCTCTACTTTATCTTTCGACTGTTATCGTCGTCAAGGAGCGACCACTACCGGAGACACCTCCGACTCCGAGTGTCAACACGAGACCATCAGAATTCAGGTCATTTTTAAATTGTAATAACCTATTCTCACTCTAACTCTCCATCTTCTCTTCATCTTATTGTCCGTATCTTCCTCGCGATACAAATCTACCCACTCCGACGAGTTGTGGTGGTGAAATGAATAGGCTATGGTGGTTGTTGAATTTGGTGGTAGTGGTGTGATTTTTTGACATGTTTTGTTGTGTTTTTTAGGTGGTGGCGGTGGGTTTGTGGATTCTTTGGTAGGGTGGTGGTGGTGTGCTATGCGTGGTGCATTGTGTGATGGTGGTAGTGGTGGTGTGCTGTGGGTGGTGCTTATGCGATGGTGGTGGCGATGGTTGTTGTGATGGTAATGACGGTAATGGGTGGAGTATCTGTGACCAATAATTAGGTGTCCGTAACCAACTATTTAGGCGTCTATGACCAACTATTTGACTGATTTGTGACTAAATATTAGGTGTTTGACTTGAAAATAATTCGTGACCAATAAATTGTAACTTATGTGACCCATAGATAAAATATGACATGTAATTTAAATGATTTGTGACATCAAAATAATATGTAACCTACAAACTTTTTGATTTGTGACCACGAAATAATTTGTGACCAATTAATTTAACGATATGTAACCAGTAAATAAATCTGTGACTATTAATCATGTAATTGTGACTTTATTATCTTTATTCAATAAATATTTTTAATTAATTAAATGCATACCTGATTTTTGAATTTTCAAACTATTTACTTGATTTTTTTAATTGGGGTAAACATAACCCTTGAGATGTGATTTTTTCCCTAGTTCAAATCCTTATAAGTTGGTCTATGTTTCATCTTTATTCGATATGTGATTTTATCCCTTAACACAATCTAATTAACTCGCAAGTTTTGAATCCTGTACCATAAAACAATAAAAAGTCACAAGAGTTAAATGTATTTTTTAGAACTAATTATTTCATTTATATTTATAAATTATAATATTTTATATCACGCCTCCATAGTATTCTTTTCTTTTTTCCTATTTTCAAAAATAGCTTTTCACGAGTTGTGCCGTGTGGTGTTTACGGTGTTTCCTTTCAACTTAGGTTCAAAGTATTTAATTGATGTAATATTATGAAATTTATTCATGATATCTGAGGAAGAGTAAATCGTGAAGAACTGGAGCGGAAGTTTGAACCATTTTGGAATGGGAAAAGATATCCACTTAACCCCTATACGACAACCATTATTTGAAATTTTTTTTTCCTATATACTCATTTTTAAATGCACATTCCCACAAAAATTATTTTGTACGCAAACTCAAAATTTTTCCATACATTTTAACCACACATTATCCTAGAAGTTACTATCCAAAACATTGTTTTTCCCAAATATGGTTGTCAAACAAAAATAGAATCAGCCACAAACCATCTTATTCCTCCCCTAGGAATCATAGTTGTTTAGAAGGATTGAGATATCAAAGAAAATTTTCTTGCACTGCTGATTGGTGCCTGGAAACTTGGATTTCTTGAGCTTTCCGAGTCATTATACATCCATAGTTCCAGATGGAAACTTTTTTAACCCTTAAACTGCTATGATATCGATCTTCTAAACATTATAGTTCGTGATGAGATATCTTGCGAAATTTATGATAACGGCATACTTTGGGTAGGAATTTGAAATAATACTAGTATATGATACCAACACCAGTGCAATTTTCCAAATTAAATGTTCTCAAAGATACTTATATCAAAATAATTTTCTTTTCAAATCTTAGTGCAATTTTGAAATCTAGTTTGTTCTTTTGATTTTGGGTCAAACGGCTAAATGCTAATATTCCCTTTCATTAATATAAATACCATTAACTTCATGTTATTGTCTAATAAATTGCATAAATGCATTTCTCATGGTAAATTTAAGTATCAGTAAATAATTTTTCAAACGTTTTATCCCACACAATTTTTTATCCTGCATCATACCACGATGTGCATGTCTCTATGTATATATGTACAATATGTCTGTTAATATATATATATGTATATATATTTAAAATTTTCAGTAGTTTCTATAATGTGATTAATTGGATTACGAAGAATATAAAATAATAAGTAAGCTGGTTTATTTTGGTTAGTGGATTAGTGTGAAGTCCACGAGTAAATTTTAGCTCAATCCTATGTAATTCCAACCATCTGATCAACCCAGGAATAAAGGGTCTAGATGAAGTTCAACTACATTAAATGCCTTTTATTTCATCAATAAATATTTAGGTAACAGAAATTAGGGACTGCGACAAAGATTTGCTCCATTGCATTCACACAATTTGTACCTCATTCTTTCTCCTATTTCCTATCTTCCCATGGAGTCGAAATGTGGAAATGATCATGCCACCCCTCGACCGATTGCGTTGTTCAATAGTAACATGAAACTCAAACTAGAAGAAGATTCGTCCATGCACATGAATTTTTCATCAAAGGGTCACCTTCAAGAATCCCAGTACTTTGATCTGTTTTCTTTAACAGGATCGTCATTCAATCCGAACCTTGGAAGCCAGGTCAATGGTTTTGATCCATTTGACCTCTTTACTCTTGTTTCTCCTTCGACAGATTTCGACTCCTACGATTTCAAGCCGTTTGAAGATAATGATGTTGGAATCATGCATAACTTCCAAGGTGGTGGATTCTTGAATTTCCAGGAGAGGAAATATCCATCAACGGGAATTGAAACTTCTGATCGTAACATTTTATCCTTAAACTGTCATGATTCTGATCTCCTAAACTTTGTTCCAGATGAGAGCTCATGTGTAACAGCTGGTAATGGCAATAAAAATGGTTTCTCAAACAAGTGGAAAAATAATAGCGGTGACAGTAGTAACACCATCATTGAAGATGAATCTGCATCAGCTAAAAGCTCTGGCCGAGCCTGGAAGAAGTCCAAATCAGCCAAGGGGCAGTGGACTGGTGAAGAAGACAGGTAGAAGAAAAAATTATTTGATTTTGTTTTGTATATTTATTGTTTAATTCATTAAAATTTGCATAATTTTCAGACTTTTGATCCATCTGGTGGAGAAATTTGGAGTGAGGAAATGGTCACATATCGCACAAATGCTGAAGGGGAGAATAGGAAAGCAGTGCAGAGAAAGATGGCACAATCATCTGAGGCCTGATATCAAAGTTGTATTTCAATTCATTCTTCTTCCTAAACCTTTTATTTTCAGTTTAGTTTTTTCCCGTTCCTCGATTGGTTTTCTCCCACCATCAATCTTTACTGATTCATACATATATTTCCTTTTTTCCTATGATGATTTTCTCAGTTGTGAGTTAGATAGATTATTGTAATGAGTAGGCTAGTTCACTGCACATGCTGATTTAGCATAAAAATAGCATGCAATATATAATTAAGTGATTTATACCAGAAAAATGTATCTGAAATGAGTTCAAAGATACTTATTTTAATATTCAAATAGGATTTTCCAAATTTTGGATACTCCCTGATTCAAGGATTTATATTTTTTCTTCTTTTAGTGTTATATTTTGTTGTTTTAGTGAGATTTTAAAATTGGTAAAAATTATTAATGTTTATTATTTTTCTTGAGCAGAAGGATGTATGGACTGAAGAAGAGGATAGGATTCTGATTGATGCTCATGCAGAATTGGGGAACAAATGGGCAGAAATTGCCAAAAGATTGCCAGGGAGAACTGAGAATTCTATCAAGAATCATTGGAATGCAACGAAAAGAAGGCAATTCTCGAGGCGAAAATGCAGGACCAAATGGCCAAGGCCTAGCTCTCTACTCCAAAACTACATAAAAAGCTTGAATTCAGAGAAAGGACTTGCTTCATCACCTACCGCTACAAATGTTGGAATCATATATAATGCTAATGCTTCAATGAAGAAATTAGAAAAGCCAGATTTTATGGATCTTTGCGTGCCAGATTATGATTTTGGTGAGGTCCCAGAATTTACATTGGATGATAAATTATTTGAAGGAAGTAGCATTGACAGTTTCATGGAGGATATATCTGGCGTTTCGCCTAAAATCGATGAAAAATGCTTTGATACTGGGTTGCCATTTGATGTGCCTCCATTCATGCAATTTGAAGGGAAGAAGGAGTTTGATCTGATGGAGATGATCTCTCAGGTTAATGTCTAGATATTTGGAATTTCAATCTACTACTTTTTTAAAGAGAGATAATACATTATATTTCCGTTTCCATTTGGGATAGCTCTTATCGAAGACACTAAAGGACATGTTTGATATGTCAGATTAGACATATGTTCGCGAGTCTCTTTATTAATCCTCTTAGGTCTTGTCTAGTTTGATGTTTTGAACTTGCCATAGAAGAAAATATGGATGAATAATATGTTCTTTTTAAGAAGAGTAATGTGTGTATACATATATTTCTCTATGCATAATTTGTGTTAGGAAAATTAGTTTGAAATTTTATTTCATGCCACTTAAATTTCCCAAATGGAGAATGCATTCAAACAATTTGCTAGTCAACAATATCAATGGCATTTATTATTCTTGTAGAGAATATTAAGTTACAACATTTGATTGACACTTTAAAGTGCATAATAGATTTCAAAATTCTTCTAAAAATTTGAAAAAAATAAAAATAAAAAATAAATTATTCTTCCACGTTAGAGTCCATTTTTTTAATTATTTTTGGCCACGATATTCTATTAGAATGTGTAAATTTAACAAGTTCATGACCAACACGATTGCTAATTTAGATGCTAGCAACTGGCAACTAATAACATTCTTCTTTTATGAACATCATTTATTTACGTGTTCAAAATAATTTTTGAAAGAACGAAAAATTTAAAACTCTATTTAATTTCTTTACTCGATGAAAATTCACCGTAATACTATTGTTCATATTGTTGTTACTATTTATTTACATTTACATTTACGTTTAGATAATGTTATTGACTATTGAATTGCTTAAATGATTTCTTATGGTAAATTTAATTATCATTAAATACATTTTCAAAAATGTTGACTCTTTAGCAATTGATTTGTTTCAAGTGTACAACTTGCCAATGACTACTCGTTGAAAAATGGTGAAATGACAAGTCATACTCCGAAAACTGAAAGCATTCCCTCCCCGAAACTATAACCAGATTGCCATTACAACAGGGGAAGAAAACAGTTTACAGCCAAATTAGAAGCATTAATTCTGGATGTCCAGAAAAACAAATAAGACAATCTCAGGAAAGCAAAGAAGCTAAGATAGAACCAAGAATTGTGATAGTGTTTTTCGATCTAATAACACAATTCCCCAACAAAATTGTCTGATTTAAGCCATCTTTGGTTTAATGCGCTTCACTCTTGAATACAAGAACACTCCAGAAAGGGCTACGCCAGTGCCTGTACCAAATGATAAATAAAATCAATTTCAAGTCCTGCAGAAATTGGTTGATTCGTTTCAGATCCTCCACAAGTTCATAGAAGTATTTTACCCAAAGAGTTGATAGGTGAAACTGGTGTACGGAAGAAGAGAACAGAGGTCACAATCACCACCACCCGCTTCACACAGTTACCCACAGAATGAGTAACTGGAGACACCCTCTGTAATATCATGTACGAAACCTGCATAACAACCCGTGTTAGCAATCTCATAATAATAGCCTCTTTAATATGATCTCCAACATTTATTTTTGACTTTTATCAAATTATCTAAATTTGATATCTTTTGGGTTCTTACGTCTGAAGAAATGCAAAAAAAAAAAATATATATATATATATATAGTGGGATGGCTATGGACTCTAAGTTGGGATTGTATATCAGTATAAATATCTTCTAAACAAAATTTTAATTGTGTCCCATTTTCCTATATTTTGGGAAACGGGTGTAATATGATGTAGATTTATGTGTTTATCTCTAGCATAAAGAGGACATCTTGTCCTCTTTTTCCAATTATTATATTTTCAATGAAATTTCCCCATTTCTAATCCTGATGGGTAGTTTAGTGCTCAAGCCTTGAGTTTGCTCTCCAATGGTCAACAGTTCGAGTCCCCTCAAAGTCACTGAAGTGAGTATCTGGCTGTAAATTTCAAAGACTCGTGGGATTAGTTAAGGTGCGAGTAAGCTGGCCCAGACACCCATAATCATCAAAAAAAAGGAAAAAAAGAAAAGAAAAAAGAAAGTTCCCATTTCTCATGAAAAAAATAAAATGAAATAGTTATGTTTTCCTGTTATAAAGCCCCTAGGAACATGTGATGATGATATATTAACTTAGAATCACTATTGCTCTAGATATTACACAAGAACTGTGCCCCTAATACAATAGATACCATAAATAAGAGCTGTTAAATAGACAGTTTTAACAAAATGAAAAAAGTAACAAATTATGGCTGCTTCAAACATGAGAAATATTATACATCATGACAATATAAGCATTCAGAAACTCCATGAAAAAACAAGTACGAAAAGCATAACTTAATAATAGAAGGAATGGACTTAAGAAAATAGGAATAGCACCTCTCCTAAGAACATAGCTGAAAGGACAACTGAAAAGAAGGGCTCCATAGCTTTAATTGTGTGAGTGAATGAAACAGCAACCTTCCCAAGACTCATGTTGGTGAAAAGGTTGCCCAAGGTATGAACCATGGCCAATGGAAGGATTGCAGCAAGCTGCCCATGGCAATTGATGATTAGGTTCCATATTTATGATTGGCCAAAGGAACAAAAAAATTATTATAGCCTAACCATTCCAGAATAGTATTGAGTACCTGTGCACCACTGATTTTAGGCCGTTTATAGAGATTGAATGTCCACATGATCATAACTAAGACAGTCCCAACAGCAAATTGAACTAAAGTGACTGTCACTGGGTATGGGAAAGCTTTAAGGACCTGCGAGAAATTAGCAGCCATCATTAACTGCTACTGTTCAATAGCTAAATACATTCGTCAGCATGGAACTGAGACCTCAGATGTTATGTTCATACTAAGTGAATTCCTAGGCCCTCATCCTATGCAGTCAATGATGTGCACAACAAATTGTTTACATCGTGTTATTTCTAAAATAACGTGCTTTTCTACATATCCTCCAAATCAACAACAGTATAAGAATAAATCTTAGAGCTGCAGGTGGAACTGCATGAATTACAGCATAGGGAAGCAACAAAAAAGAATATTGTTCCCCAGTTCCATTTTGACTCAACCCAGATAATCTTCAGTAGCATATTACCTAGCTTCATTTAGGGAAAACATGGCTTAATGTATATTTGTCTTGCCACAGAGGCCAAACGAGCAAGACTTTGCTCGAAGATAGGTGCTTATCTTATTGAGTATCTGGATGGTTTAAGTTAAGATACATTCAAAGAGCCCTCTTTGTTAATAGAAATGGGGTGCAATATCCAGCAATAGGATTCTTTCAGGGTTTTCTTCACCGAATTTGAAAATGAGCAGAACTAATCAGCTGATTAACTCAAGGCCAAGCGCTAGCTCTGTGCAAAACTAGTGTTGCCTTCTTAAGAATAATAGTTGAAATTTAAAATTTCTGCACTATGCAAAGTGAAATTTTAGAATAACTTTCCTGGTAAGAAACTTATATTTTAAGCACAAAATAGAGTCTATCAAATATATATACGAAAACACCAAAATCATTCTTATGCAGGCTAAAGAAAACATACCTTCGTATCCCCAAAAAATAAAAATCATTTTTTAAATTCCAGCTCCGTTCATCAAAAAAAGTATCGTTGACCCACTTGATCTACAAGCTTAAGCTTTATATATATATTGTCTTCAATACGCATAGGCCACATTTTCCTTTTTTTGCATCAAAGCCTTATATGTTGTTTATTTGTTTCGTCATTAATGGGTGTGGAATATTACCCTTAACAATTATTACCAATTAACCTCATCAAAATTAAATGCCTCACCATCTAAACATGCAGGAAGACATATACAAGCGTCTAGGCCGGATCAGTGGAAATTAACTAAAGGAAAAAAAAATAAAGAAAGCAAGCACCTGCTTGTTGTAGATATTGAAGTAGATATTAAATAGGTACCAAAGCCCGAAAAGCGTTCCCAGCACCAAAGTATCCGTAACACTCTTAGATTGCGGACTCTCGGCAGCCCCTGCGCTCTCTGGCACCGACGTGGCCCGAACCACAACACCCTCGGACTCGGGCTCCTGATTTCCTGGCGCTGGGTTCGAAATCCACCCATTGGGTCTCAAACAACAGCGAATTGAACCCACTTTCCGACTCGAAGAAGTATGAACCGAAGTAGGGCCGGAAACCCAACCATTCTTGAAGCAGAGCTGTTTCGACGGGGTGAGGGAAATGGGATTGAATCTGTAGAGAGATGTGGGCTTTTGGGGCTTGGTAGAGAGAGAAATGGAAGGGGAGAATACAATTGCTGTGCTCTGCATTTTCGAGATTCAGATCACGAGAGCTGTGAAAGAGAGAGAAGACGTAGGAGGGTGGAAGAACGTTGGGGTCTCCGTCGAGGAGCGAAGAGTTTGGTGGCAGGGATATGAAATACAAATGAGGGATATTCTGGGAATTTCGGTTCGAGGCAAGGAGGCTGTTAACACATTTTATGTCAAAAGGTCTGTTAAAATGGCGGAAACACGATATATTTTTCCATCATATTTTAAAAGATAAATAAAAAGAAAGTGCAAAAAAAATATTTCTTTCATTTCAAAACATGAAAATAAAATATTTTGATATAAATCATCGTCGAGAATGAGACATACCAATTAATGGAAGGTTGAAGTTACAAATTCAACTAAAAATGAGTAAAGATTGATGAGATTAACATCAATTAAAATGTGGTGTATGGAATAAATTTGTAGTGACAATATAATTGCCATAGTTTTAGAGGTCACATGAGATGCGTCATATTTGGTTAATTTAGCTCATGTTTGAAAATCATTAAAATGGGTTTTTTAGGAAAATGACTTTTGAAATAGTGATTTTTTGAAAAATGTACAATTAAATAGTAAAAAGAATTTAGGTTCACGTACATAATAATTTATTGTCGAAATATATAATTGAAAATGAATTTGAAAAAAAAAAAACTGTTTTAATAGTTGTGGCGTAATTTGTGAAAAATTAGAAGTGGGCCCCTCAACTTTTCAATCTTGTGATAGGGATGACAATGGGTTAGGTTCAGGGCATGGCACCCGTCCATCCTTGCTTTGTGCCTCGCCTTAAATTATAGAATACAGTAAACAGTTGCATGAGTTTCAAAAATAAAATTCTTTTTATTTTTTTTTTCCTCTTTCATGGGGTAGGTTCAGGATGGGGCATCTCGACCCCGCGCCATGAGACAGAGAGACGAGTTACGCTTCACCAACACGTCGGGTGAGTTTTTTGCAATCACTATCTTGTGATTAATGACAGTCTATTTTAATTTAAATATGAATTTGAGTCTTCCCATTATTAAAATCGTTGATGTAAATGACAAAAACATCAAATTTGAGAGGTGTTCATAAACAGTTTAATTAGTAGATAGAAATGAGTAATGAAAAAGTGAATAGTACTTATGAATCTCTCAAAATTTATGAGTAAAAAATGACTTCACTTTTTATAAATGCTAGTCAAAATCGAACGTGCATTGCATGTTATTTTAAAATACTTTATAAATGATGTAAAAGTAATATTTGGTATCAATTCATTGGTGGATTTGATGAATCTCAGACGAATAAAAGAAAATAAAATTTAACATAGAAATTTAAAAGAATAAAATTGTACTCAAATTATACTCTCGAAACTTAATTTCTATGATTCAAATTTTTTGTAATGATGAAATACTATAAATGATCAATCTTTTTATATTACACTTGATACATAAAAATTAATTGTTAATACATAATTTAAACATCCATTAAAATACATGAATATGAATAAATTCATCTATAATAACTCTAATTCATGTAATTCAAGATTCATCGAGTGAAATTTCATTAAATCTAGATTAATGTGAAAGTGATTAATTTAGAATTAATTACACAAATCTCGTAAATGACAATAAGCCCTTGTTTGTCAATCATTCTCTTACATTCTACCAAATTATTTTTTCTATATTACTCATTTTCAACCACACATTCTCCATTAAAATAATATTACACATATATCAAAAATTTTTCCTTCTTTTTTCACTACACATTTCAACATCAATTACTATTCCATATTCCAATTTTTGAAATTAAAGGGCCACAAACAAGGCCTAATTTTTAATATTTATTATATATCGAAAAACGAAAAGTAAGATGTTATTGAAATAATTGAATTGTAAAAGGGTTAAAATCGTTATTGAAATAATTGAATTGTAAGAGGGTTAAAATCGTCCAAAAAATAATTCTTCATTAATATGATATCTTAATATATTATATTATAAACATGAGTCAAACATGAATTCACCTTCTTCTTCTTTTAAATCCCAATTCAAGTGAGAGTTGATTACGACGAATTTAATGTTCCACATTGAGGTTGTGTCATGTGGGACTCAAGTTCACATATTTATATAGGTGGGATAACCTCATTTTTTAAAGTTGGAGATGTAAAATTACACTACTACATATATTGGGAGATCAGACCTAAATTGTCCATTAATCAAAAGCTCTGCGATAATATTTACCAATATTTTAACTCGATTTGGATATTACCTTATGATTGAATTGAGGTTGAATCATAGTTAAACTAGTAGTAAATTTTTTTAAGGATATTGCCTTATGATTGAATTGAGGTTGAATCATAGTCGAACTAGTAGTAAAAAATTTAAGGGTCTGTTTGGGAGGGATTTTTTACCTCAAAAAATTGATTTTTTGACAGTTATTTCATTATTTCAACCGTAGTTTTTGACTTATTCTCTCACAGGTGGACCCCACTTTTTTTCTAACGGTCAAAAAATCAATTATCAAAATCTCTCCCAAACAGAACCTAAGATTAGCTTAGTCAAAACTAGTTTATGAGTTGAAATTAAGTGTACTTGAATAACTCCTAGTTCTCCCAATGCTACCTACAGCTTTCATTGTATTGAATTATCCAAAAAACAAATCTTCTAAAAAATTTCACAAAGAATATGTTGAGTTGGAATCTCATTCTACGTGAGGATTCTTGCGATCCTGTGTAAGTTCAAAAGAACTAAAGAATGGAAAACTTTTCGATTCATTCGATTTTAACATTATTGGTATAACTATAAAAACAAAACACTAAAATAGTATATTGACAAGAATGTTCATATCAATATAGCATAGGACATATAAAAGTTCAAAGGTTCTTCAGAGGATATTTCCTCTTTTTAAAAAATGTTACTGAAAAAATGTTCATGTCAACCTGATCACCTACGAACAATTCAACGAGGAAGTTTATCTATTTTCGTCATAATATGTCAATATATTTTTAAGCTAAAATTGGACCAATTTTCACGACACCCGTAGTTCATGGTACAGTCTAATTTCATAAAAAACTGTATATCAAATTTGCCATAAATAATCTTATGAAATAATTATACCGACCAATACTAATTTATTTTATTTTAATTGTCACCGTTGTACGCCATCGAAAGTATCAAATTCTTCGTCATTGATACTCTTAGTTATAATAATAAATAACACAGCTATATTACCTGCACAAGCTCATTTGCATAGGGCCTGTACAGGGACACACACATGGGGTCCATCCCCATGTGGCAGGTTCTGTGCAAATGAGTCTTTACAGGGAGCTTTTTTCTAATAATAACTATTGATTTTCACAATGGGAAGAAGTGGAACATCTATTTAATCCACATCTCTTGAAAATGGTTCTATACATCATTAATAGTCTATAATATATTAAAATATTACATCAAAGGAGAATTATATTTTGGACGATTTTAACTCTCTACAATTCAATTATTTTAATAACACCTTACTTTTCGAATAAATACTATATAATTATTGTCATTTATGAAATTTGTTTTATTAATTTTCAATTAATTAACATTTACATTAATCTAGATTTAATGAATTTTCACTTGACGAATCTTAAATTACACGAATCTAGAGTTATTATAAATGAATTTATTCATATTCATATATCTAGAAATTTTAATGGGTGTTTAAATTTATGTATTAACAATTAATTTTTATGTATCAAATGTAATATAAAAGGATTGTTCATTTATATTATTTTATCATTAGAAAAAATTTGAATAATAGAAATTGAGTTTTAACAATAAAAATTTCTTCTTTTAAATTTCTATGCTAAATTTTATTTTTCTTTAATTCGTTCCAAACTCATCAAATCCTCTAGCAAATTGGTACCAAATATTACTTTTACATCATTTATAAAATATTTTAAAATAATTTGCAATGTACGTTCAACTTTGACTAGTAATAATAAAAGTCTTATTTATTTATTTATTTTATTTTATTTTTGAAAATTTAGTTTCACTTGTATACCATTCGATGTGAATCCATTACTAAAACAATTATTAATAGCGTTGGTTTTGTAAAATTTTTTGTATTTATTTTCTGTTGTTATAAAAATATGAAAAATTTACAAAACACACTAGTATTTAAGGTGTAAATATACTTTAAATACCATATTTTATAAATCTATGATAACAAAAATCACAAATCATATTAATGAACACTATTTTTTAATTATTTATTTTTCATTTATTGAATTTTTATGTATATTCTTTTCCTAAACTCTATTATCAAATCAACAAAAAATAATTTTAGTAAGTTATAAAAAATGAAAAACTTAAAAAATACTTCGTTTGACTCTTCCAAGTCCAACATTGCAAAAACAAAACAACTCTTAATTGAAAACAATCTATTAAAATAATTTTTTATATTAATTGTTATATTAAAAATCAATTTCGCATTAATTTTAAGTTGGTTAATTTTGCAAGTTAAAATTTTTTTTTTTATCAAGAATGCATGCGTAGTTTCATCTACTGTGGATGATTTTTCTTTTTAGAACTTGAGTGAATATTAACTTATGAAGAGATAGATGAATGAGAGACCCAAAAATAAAAATAAATAAATAAATAAAATAAAATAAAAAATTCATATGAGAATGAAATAGAAATTGAACTTTTAGAATAAAAAATAGATAAAAAAAAATTGGTACGTAAAATGTTACATAATATTATTAATTTCATGGCTTTTTATTTCCAATTAAGAATACTCTGGTATACTTCACTATTTTAATAGCAATTTATAACTTTTTTATTTGTTTTCATAATTAGAAATTTAGGGCTTATTCGATATGACTTTTGTTTTTGTTTATATTTTCTATAAAAAAGTTCTTTCGAGGAAATTACATTAATTTTTATTTTGAAAATTAATTTTCATGATATTCCTTTTTGAAATTGCTTTTGGAGAAAATCATGTTGAACTAAGGGCCTATTTGATTCATAGAATTTTCCATGGAAAATTTTTCTTTCAACTTTTTCCTTATTTGATTGCAAGAATTTTTTTGGCAATTGATTTTCCATCCCCCCTCATGTGACTCATTTTCCTTAATTTTGTGGAATTTCAATTCCCATGAATTTGGTGGGAAATCAATTTTTCATGTTTTTTTAATTTTTTTTGGACAATAAAAAAAAATCCTGTTTATAATTGTAATAAATTATATCTCTTTAATTAATAATTTTCATGAAAAACAAAGATAACAAATATCAAAAGATCCAAAATTTCAACATTTTTTCAGGATTAAAAAATTACGTCAATCAAACACATTTAATTGACAATTCCTAACTAAACAAGTTTCAGGTAATTCGGTCTTTGGAATTTGTTTTTTTCCACATAAATTTCATTTTTCCAATCGAACGGACCCTAATTTCCTCTAAAAAATTTCTAACTAGAAGAAGAAATATTTTTATAAAATTAATCAAACAGGCCTAAAAGTAACTTATAAGTTATAGTGTGCTTATAATGAAATCCAAACAAGAATAGGTTAAATTACGAAGAGAGAATAGGTTACAGAAAAGGAGGAGCATTAAATTGGAAGCTAGAGAGCAGTGCAGTGAACAGAAACGGAAGCCCAATTCAAGGGAACAAACAAACATTACTGGTGCCGAAAACGAAAACAAAACTGACAGACAGCCAGACAGAGAAGAAAAAGAGAGTGTATCATTTATCAAGAAATGAAGAAGACGAGGATTAGTTTTCAATTCTTCATATCAGAACAGAACCGATTAGAATCGTTTTTCTTAACCGAAACAACGATAACTCCACCACACTTTCATTATTGTCATTATTCTTTTTGCGCATATTCTCTCACTTTTTTCATTATTATCGCCGGCTCTTTTGCCCATTTCGGTTCAAACAAGAAAAAGGAAAACAGCCTTATCAAGACTTTAGCATCAACCTTAGGGTAATCCGTTTTGACCTGAGCTGAATCTTGTAAGTTTTATTTTTTAATTTATTGATGATTTTTGGTTTTAGCCTGATTGAAGGGAAGTTTGTATTTTTTTCTGGTTATTTCCTTATTGGAATTCTTGGAATAGTTATATATGTGTTAGAATGTACTTATTTATTTTCTTGACGATCATAAAAGAGCAAAGACACATCAAAGTGGAAGAAACCTGAAAGTAAGCTATGTGTTTCTTGATTGATGGGTTGTTTGATTTGGACCTGGGTATTATTACTTTTTTTGAATGTTCTTTCTAAGGATTTGTTTGTGTTCTGTATCAGTTAAATCAAGGTTTCTTGTTTTGGGGCATTGTGATAAATTGTCTTTGTAGTTCTTGAGTTTTTCTGGGCAGTCATAATTGGATTTTAAACAATTAAGCTCTTTGGATCTAATGTATCTAGTGTATGATTCTCAGGAACATGTTTGGAGGAGGAAGTAACGGAAACAACATGTTCCCTGTTTCTGGAGATGAAAGTCCCGTCCAATATGATATCAATTCCTTGCCTCAATTCAAAATGTTTGGACGTGGTGGTTTTATTTCTTCTTCTTCATAGAACTTTTTTTTTTCCGTCTACTATTGATGCCAAATTGTCATAACGATTATGACTCCTGTAATTGTATTGTCACTTTGATTTCTTCTCTTCATAGCTCACATTGTATATGTATTATGTGATATGCAGGAATTCTCTTCAAGAATTTGACCGGTGATGGTATTTATTTATTTCAATATGGCAATGTTTGAAAGATTACTAGAAAGAGCTGTTAAATTACTACATTTTGTATATTTATAACTTTTCAACTTGTCTGCCTAAATGGATGCATCCATTGGCTCAATTTATGATGCATACTGTGCCACAAGCTAGTGCCCCTAATTAATTATATTTAACTTCTGCCAGCACTTATTTTTAATATCTATAACTTTTTGCAAAATAAACAATTGGATAATATGGAACATAGCCAAAGCTTTAATCAGTAAATTTATTTTGGTACTGGTTGAAAATGGCGGTTCGTTTATATGCTATCTGCTGTTTCTATGGCTTACTTTTCCTTAACACGATTTTTTTGTGCCTGTTGAGTTTGGTTATTTATATCTCCTGTTACCAGTTTGTTCTTTCTTTCCAAACCCTTGGGTGAAATTGGGCACTTTCACTAATTCTCCTTTAACGTAAACAAATGCATAGCTTACATGTACCATATTTGCTTTACGGAAAGTGTAGGTGACACTTGTTGGGCCTTCATCTTCAAATCTCTGCAGGTCATGTGGATTAGGGCATAAATTGAACAAACTAACTAAATGATCTTCTCCTTTCCCCAAATGTCAAGTTCTTTAACTCTGCTGTTTTATTCGTTCATATGTAGCCCGTGTTTTGGTTTGGATAAAAAATAAATTTTTAGTAGATTTTGATAAAAAATTGATGAAATGTGTGATTGAAAAGTTGATAAAAGTTGTATGTTCCATAAAATGTGTGGTTGAAAATGAGTTTGAGGAAAAAATGAATTTTAGAAACAGGGACCAAACAGGGACGTAATCTAAGAAGCATGGACATGTGCCAACATGATGTTTCTCTAATAATATTATGAGAAAATTAGATCCGATCTTCATGTTCATGATAGAATTTAGTGTCCTTAGATATCCAAATTGGTCATGAACTGAAAAAACATTTCTGAAATTTGCCTTGAGTTTTTTATTTTTTAATTAGGTGAAATGAATGCTGCTCATCCGTCTAAGGATGTTCAAAAAAGTTCGGTGGACAACCCACAGACACATAGGCTTTTTGAGTGTTTCATGCCTCTTAATTTGTAATAAATGGTGTGCCACTACTCAAACCATGGCTTCCGCACTATTAGATGCATTTATTATGCTTGTTCTCCCCCCCCCCCCCCCCCTCTCTTAAATGGTTCACAATGGCTTCATATGTCTTAAGTCATGACAACTGGTGGATTCAGTTTCCACACCTGTTGAGAAGATTTTACAATGTCAAAATTATGTTCTTTTTGTAGTATTTGTATGGATTATATAGTTTGTAGGATCTCCGATTTTGACAATATATTGCTTTTGATTATGCATATTAGTGGTGATATTGAAACATGGATATTGATGAAAAAAAGTAAAGAATCATGAAGATCTTTACTTGATTTATTGATTCTTTACTCGATTTATTGTAGTAACAAGTGAGACTCCTATAGGCACTATTACATTAACCTGAATATGTTATAGTTCTATTTCCTGTTTCATTTTCTTGCTAGGAGTTACTTGTTACATTTATTAATTTGTCATTTTTCTGGACTATACCCTTTTCAATTTTTGGTAATACATTTTGATCTCATATTTTTGGACACGTTTGTTTACATTTCCAGTTGACCATGGTGTCGATTCCAAGAATCATATGGATAATGAGCCTGCCCTTGCTGCAAATCGGCCTATTAAAAGAGTCAGGGAAGCGGAATCTGTATGCAGGCAAAGGGAGCTTCCAGTATCAATGAATACCATCTTGCAGTCCAATGACATGGGCCATCTTAGAACTCTTTTGAATCCTAATCCTGTGTCAACTGGGCTCGAACTTTCTTGCCAGGAAGAACAGAATTCCTCCCTTTTATCTGCTGGTGAAAACACAAGAAGCACCCTGTCTGGTGTACTTTCCCTTGGTAATAGTGTTAAACTGGAGTTAGATCGACAGACAGCAGAATTTGACCGATATATGGACCATCAGGTGCAGTTGCTGAAACTAATTTTCATAGAAGGCACCCTATGTTAGTCTTGACATTTGAATTGTGGACATAGGAATTTTGGAAGAAACTACTTTGTTTGTTATGTAAGAATTAAGATGGGTGTTGGATGTGGTCTCAAGTCAGTCTTTTCTAGCAGAAAGGAAATCATTATATATTTTTTACTGGCAACGTAATTGAAGTTTTGCCTCAACTTGTACAGACTATTTATGGTTGCAAAATGTGCTTTTAGTGAAGTTTGTTAATTCTATTTTGTGAATTATTATAATATTTACTGAAAAAAAATGTTTAATGGGTAATTGATATGGTCTGCAGGGATTGGTGGTTGCAATCTTAATGCAATCGAAAAATGATTACTGATTGGACATTCATATCTTATGTACTTTATTTGATTACTCTTTGCCTTGTATTACAGCTTCTCAGTTGGTCTTTGTCCCACAGGAAGAGAACCTCCTGAAGGGTGTAAGAGAGTTAAACCAGAGGCATATGGTTTCTATTTTGAATGCCTTAGGAAAGGGGGTAAACGCCAAATTACATGAGAAGCAGCGTAAACTAGAGAACATCAACCGCAAGAGCAAGGAGTTGGGTGATAGAATAAAACAGGTTGTAAATGAAGCTCAGTCATGGCGTCACAGAGCAAAATACAATGAATCCATCGCAAATCTCTTGGAAAGAAGCATCCAGCAGCTCATAGCACAAGGCACTGCCCGAGCTCTGGAAGGATTCGGGGAGAGTGAGGTAGATGATGCAGTCTCGTCCATGAACCATCAAGGAACTGTTTGTGGTTCTCGAAGTCAAGTTCCTTTAGATCATCATCTAAAATGCAGAGCTTGCAAGGGCAAAGAAGTTTCTGTCTTGTTATTCCCGTGTCAACACCTTTGTCTGTGTATTGATTGTGAAGGGTCGATTAACATTTGTCCAATTTGCCTGGTGATGAAGACTGCAAGTTTGCAAGTATACATGTCATGAAGGGCATATGTGAGCACTTGAAGGCTTAATATGTTGATGCTCTGTTAACTCGAGCTTAGAGGAATCATGGGATGTTCATTTTGTACATTTTGCCTCATTTGTGAAGTTTAGCAACATTTGCCCGAAGTGATTTTACCGGTACTTTGTACTGGTTGCTTTCATTATACTCTCCCTCTCTCTCTCTCTCTCTCTCTCTCTCTCTCTCTTTTTTTTTTTTTTTTTTTTTCTTCCCCTCCATGTATGGAGGAGCTGTGTATTATTACTGTCATAACTGTGAAAACATGGAGCACGAGTATCAATCCCGAAGCGAACAATTGATTCAAGAACCCACGGCCCTTTACCTTATGTAAAGCTCTCCACTCCCGTCAGCATGAGATATGCGAAAAATCTTGAATTAATTACTATTATGTTCTTGTCTAGGTTCTCTTGGATATATGTCAGTTTTTGTGTTGTGACACAGTGAATAGAGAGCAAATCGCATTTTTGAGGACAAGAAAAATGATAGTAACTACACCTGAGTTTATCTCGATTTTCATGATATGATAATGACCCAAGTGGATGCATAGACACATCTCAATTTGACTCTAAGGTCGACCTTGGTTATCACCAACCAACGACCTTTGCTAAAACGATCCGCACCATCCAATCCGACACGAACTTCTATCTCGATTTCAATATACACATTAAAGGCTACAAAGGATTCACATAATCTAACTTGATGATCTTCCTAAATAGAGAAGACGAGATGAATATAATCACCATCAATTGAGTTCTATCGATGACAACTTTTGACAAGAATTTAACATAAGCATCCCCACTCTCCTCCTTTATATATTACAAATTTGCTACACATATATCCACACTTATCGAATATACACTAATACAATCTCACATCGTCTAGCAAATCTAACACATCTAATCCAATCATTATAACACTTCCATGTCATCAATATATAAATAGAGGTGTCAAGATAGGAGTACAAATAGTGTAATCCTACATACTATGCACCCTACAAAATAACTTGAGAAAATTCGATGTCCTTAGCATACATACTGGCCTACAAATTACAAAGATGATGGTGGAGAAAAAACTGAGAACAATCAAACATCATCAAACTGACTTTAGAAAGCATTCAACACAATTTATCTGCCATCAAGACATCAGTTTACATCACTTGCTTAAGGATAAAGACTGGAAAACCTTGAATCTTGGGTGTTTTTTCCATTAGGGCCATGACTTAGCCATACGCTTTCATTTTTCTCTGTGCTACCAATCAACAGGGGAGGGCGAAAAAGAGAAATTTCCTTGGAAGGTTTGTAAATGGGTACATCTAACTGCCAGGGATTATTGCAATCTTGATTACGAGGTACTAGAACAAAAGAAACTTGTTTTGACTATGCAATGGATTGGCATGTACATTGCAGCAGCTTCTCTAGTCTGATCACTTGCAATGGCTGCTGATGTCTTCTGTGGGTTCAGAAACAAAAGGCTGTGGTTCCCATGCAAGTAGTTCTATCTCAATGCAAATCCTTTAGCACTATTAGCTGTCAAAGTGAAGTTTCCAGAGGATCTTGGAAAAAAAATGACTTGTTGGGCTACTTTTGGCTTAATTTTGAGTGGGACCCATTTATTCATTTTTTAATATTAAAGTTGATTTTGTGTCTCCTTTGTGGTCCGTGAGAACATCAAAACCATATATTTGATTGTGAAAAATAATGCTCTAATGAATGAGAAATTGAAGCTCAAAGTTGATGAACTCGAATTGGTTTATGTATATTGGAGGGAAAACTAATTAAGTTTATCCCACATAAGAAGTTTATAAAGGTAAAAATTACTTTATTTATGATTACACGCTGGAAGGGTGTAATCATGTGTAGCATAGATGCTCTCTTCAGTGCACATGTAGGGGGTGCGAATCGTGGATTGAGTTGTACATCGGGACTTGAACTTGTGGACAAGTGCTACCTGTGTACATGAATGTCAGACAAAAAATTGGCCCTGTGCCTTTACTTCCTATTTTTTTATTTGTTATTCTCCAACTAACTTTTTTAACTGTTGAAACTCCAGTAGTTGTAGCCATTTTAATGACTGGTTAATAGATGAATATAACTTACTCATTCATGCAGGATTAACCTATAATAAAGGTAGGTCGGACTTTCCTTAGATCCACACAAGAAATTCCATTTTTCTGTTCGCATATTTTCCAGTTCTTTGTTTTTGAAATGTCATGACAGCTATGGAATCCATGGATGATAATGAGATCTTACTTAACATGACTGTTTAGGCATCCTGGTAATTAAAGTGACCATCAATATTTGTATTCGTATCATTTAAATGCACGACTTTGATGTTATAGATATATTGGGTGAGGCAATTGTAGTGACTGTTTTGTATATTACTTTCTCTTGTTATCTTTGTCTTTAACGGTTCCAACCACCAGAAGATATATAGAATCAAATGATTAGCACAAAAGAGTTTTGGATGAAGAAAAATGGAGGGGAGGAAATTTGCAATCGATTAACTGACACTAGTAGTGAATAACTATTGGATTATGGCAGTAACTGGTTGTCCCAAGCTTATGATGGCACGTTCTGTTATTAGAGCTACTTCAGGTGTGATGTGTATGTTGATTTCTCTAACTTTGATAGAAGCCCATATTCGGATGCCAATGGTGTACGAAGGATTTGGCAATATTTCTTCTGCTTATCAGTGTTCAATCAATTGGATTATTGTCACACGTATGGTTTCACTGCTGCCAGCTTCAAGTATTCCAAAATAGGGAGTAAAAGCTTCAAAGATGAATTCAGAATTGAGACTAATTTAGAGGCTGTCGACTGAAGAGTGATCATTACTTTTATACTTTCCACACACCGAGTGCAGAAAAATTTTGCAAGATGCAAAATGACTAAATCTAAATTTCTGTATTGGGGTTCAGCCTAATTGTTTTGGTGAGCAAACTTTTTCTTCTGATCTCTGCAACATGCCTCGACCACTTCAATTGGTTGAAGATATTCATTATTGATATCGCTAACTAATATCAAGGGAAGATCAGAATCTAGCGCGGTTACACAGCTGGATCCCCAGTATGTTTGGCAACTTGAAGGGGAAGCAAAAATGTCAAGAGATCTTGAAGAACATTTCCAATGAGGTGGACAAACCGATAAAACAGTTCGATTCCTAATTCAGCATCATGATGGTGAAGAATTTCAAGAACATTCTGGGTTTCACTGAGGAGAGCAGCTTGACGAATATTTTTGTCCCCTTTATGGAACTATGATGACATTTCAAAGCTATAACATGTGGTAAGTTGGTAAGGAAGTTGCCAATATATCTGCATTCGTTAGATATAGACTCAAACAACCTCATCTATTTGGTAATTTCCAAAGGCCAGAAAAATAATTTGACTGATCCGGTACATTGAGTTAGCAGCTTTAATCTTAACTGGCCACTTGAGAGGGTTTTGTTGGATGAATTTTGTGAATAGTGACGCCGAAATAAGTATAATGATGGTGACAAAGCCGAGGCAAGAGTTGGACTCTTTGTCCTTAAGTCGAATTTGCCCCGCAACGGTGCCTACGAATTTCGGCAATCGACTCCCAAGATACAACGGCTACACTTGTGTTTGTAGCACTCCAAAACACAAGTACAGCGAACCAATTTAGGCTTATGTACTCCAAGGATGAAATGAAAGAAAATCAAAATAAACGAAATGATTTTGATTTTGGATAGAAGAGAGGATGAGAGACGTTTTGCATATCAAACTGTGTGGAATAGGACACCCAAAGGGTCCTATTTATAGACCATGAAAGGGTGTAGACGAAATGGTTGAGGCCAAACCATGCACCCTTTCCAAACAATGCACCATTATGAAAAGGTGTCTATTCACTGATTTTCGTCCTTTTTCGTAATTTCTCATTCATCCGATATTGGTTTTCGAAATGCCAAATATACCCTTCAATACATGCAGAGAAATCAAAATTCTCTTTCGGGGGCGTTGCCCCCGACCCCCCACGGGGGGCGCTGCCCCCTCGACCCCCGCGACCTGACCGGTCAGGTCGATCCCCATTTGTGCCTGTCCACCAGCCACTCTCACTAAAAATGGTACCGCAGGATCGAATCCTGATCACATCATCTAGGGTCGGTAGGACAAGCTCATCCTTGATGCCATTATTGGTTCAATCTCACCATCATAACTTTTATTGCTCCTGCAAAAACATTCAGTGAATCCTGGACCATATTAGCCAACACATATGCCAAGTCTTCTTGTGGCCGCATCAAACAAGTTAGAAGCCAACTCAAACAAATCACCAAGGGATCCACAACTGTGATTGAATTTCTACGCACTGTCAAAGCACGAGCCGATGAACTTGGTCTTCTTGGAGCACCATTTGATGCAGAGGATCGAATGGAAAAAATTCTTGATGGACTTGGTGATGACTACCAGGAATTAATGTATGCTGTCCAAGCCAGAGACACCTCCGTTACTTTTGAGGAGCTACATGAAAAATTGTTGAATTTTGAAGCTTCATTGCTGATAACAAAATCCAAGCCAGTACTTTTTCCTGCCACTTCTAATCCTACGAGTCGGGCATCTATAGAATGGCGTCCTCCAGGTAGCATCAATACTTCATGGCGCCCATCCTCTAATCAGCCCAATCGATATCCAGTAACAACCAGTAGCAGTCCAACCTTAACTAGAGGAGATCGCCCCTCTTGTCCATACATTGGATACTGTCAAATATGTAGAATTCAAGGTTATACAGCAAAAGGCATCCTTCATACCGGCAAGTACCATTTCAATCTCCAATCAACAACTACAATGCTTCAATGAGCAATCCTGCTTCATTGTGGCAACCAAGAGCTCATTATGCTGCTAATACTCCCAAAACTCATTCGGGGCTCTTAGACAGTGGTGCTTCTCACCATGTTACCTCCGACTTGAGCAATCTCTCAATGCATGCTCCCTACAATGGTTCCAATGACATTATTATTGGCAAATGGCTCGGACCTCCCCATCACTCACATTGGTTACTCCTCTCTCACAACTTCTCAACACACTTTTAAATTAAACAATGTACTTTATGCCCCTAGCATGAAAAAGAACCTAATTTCAATCTCTCAGTTTTGCACCTCTAATAACGTTGCAATTGAATTCTTACCGTCTATTTTACTCGTGAAGGAACTTAGCATGGGGACACCACTTCTGCGAAGCCAAGCTAAAGATAGAGTATATAAGTGGCCAAAAATCTCCCCCATTGCTTGCATTTTCCAGCATGACTACTTCTAAATCGGAGTGACATTATAGATTAGAACATCCTGCAATTTCAATTTTAAGGCATGTTTCCAGTAATAACCTAGGATTATCTTCCCTTTCTTCATCTGATTTCTCTTGTAATGCATGTCGCTGTAATAAAAGTCACGAATTATCTTCTCTCAACCATTTGAAATTATATTCACTGATGTTTGGTGTTGTAAAATTTTGTTTCGCAAGTTGATGGATCGTAACAAGTAGTAAAGTGGATTTTTTGAATCCGGATTATCGTTCCCATGAGAGCTATACTTTAGCACTCAATTTATTATTCCTAACTCCTATTTGATGAATATTAATAAAAATATATATATTTGATTGACCGTGATTTTTAAATCTAACTACTAAAAATCTCGGGATTTTAACAGAAAAATAGTGAGAATTCAAATAATAAATGGAGATTATGGCAGAACAACTTCACCTATTGGTCATCTTTATTTCTAATATTGAGATTCATAAAATTAAAATAGTGATCGGTCGAATTTTTTTATTGTATTCAACTTACCCCTCTCGAGTTCTCGTTGAGCCTATTTAATTAGTTCGATTCCATATCTCTATTCAAATTAAATTTAATTAAACGAAATAACAGTTCTAAAAATTTCTATAGGACCACAACAATTAATAAAGTATCTTTACACCTTTTATTAATTTACCGAATTTTAATATGTGGTCTAAACAAGAATCCCCATCTCTACGTAATTATTGTTCACAAAATTATTGAATAATTGGCCAGAGAAATTCAAAGCATAGAAAATATAATTAAAATTAACACATAAAATATAAAATAACAAGAATCTCAAATAAAAGAAATAAGGGTCCCAAATATATTACATTGTTCGCTCTAAAATTAAATATAGCTACGCATATTGATGAAAGAAAAACAAGAAATTATGGAGGACATCACCAGATTAATTGACTGAACATGAATCTACAGTTGGTTTCTGCGTGTCTTCCCTCCAACAACTTCCTTCTATTTTTCTCTCTGTCTGCGTCAACCTCCTCTTTTTACAGAAAGTGTTGGTTTCCTCAATTACTCTATGCATGTACGTATGAATCTCTCCAATAGTAATTAAGTAGTCACCAAGTTTTGCATGAAAATATATCAAATTGGCTCCTCAAATTCCGTGCGTAGAGAGGATGATGGCAGCCCCTCCTTTTTTTTCTTTCTTTCTCTCCTTCTGTCCGCCGCAGAAATTCCCCCTACCCTCTTCTAGGTTTTTACGTGCATATATATATAAATACAATTCCGCTACTCAGCTAGGGTTGAAAACAGGCAATTAAAAATTGGTGTGGTGGCCCACAATTATTATAATTCAATAAAAAAAAAGAAACCAACAGAAAATAAAAGAAACTGCAGGACCGATTTCTCATCACTTCATTGCTCCCTGCTCCCAAACCCTGAAGAGTACTCCTGCAAGCGCGCCTTCGTCAACCGGCCGGAGCAACCATCGCCAGGCGGAGCACCCATCACCGGTTGGAGAGCCGGTAGTCAGCTGACGAAGAAGAGGGGAAAACTAGAAAAAAGGAACTAATTTTTCTCCTATTAATGATTTTGTAAAGAAATTATTAAGGTATTCTGAGAATTTTGAGACACCCAAGAGATTTTAATTTCTTTTCCTTTCAAGTTCTCCAAAAACAGGTAAGATCTTGTGATTCTTCATTTTATTAGCCACCTTCATATTTAGTCGTTTCGGTTCGCAGAAATTTGTCAATAACGTGTTAGGTTTTCAAAATTTCTATATTTGATGCCATAGAATTTGAAATGGAACTCTAATATACTAGAATCTCAATTGGTTGATATATTTGGAAGGGTGAATCGTGTCTTTTTGTGTCTTCTTCTTTAGGAGATTTGTATGTGCTTTGAACTGTAGTATACAGGAATCTCAGTTTGTAGATTTTTACTTCTTCTATCATGCTTTGAATTTGTTATCACTAATTCATTGATTTGTGAACGATAATGAGCCAAGGGGTAGGCTATTTATTTGGTCTGTGTGTAAAGATGGAAATTTAGGTAGAAGGTAAATATATGCTTGTACTAATTTTGTGATTATTAATTGGATTTTTGGTGATTGAGTAATCTTTATTAGGACTTATCTTCATACAGTAGAGATATAGTGAATTAACTCAATTGAGTACAATTCATTTGAACTTGGGAGTGAGTATACGTGCTCTACATCTCTGGATGCATGTCAGTTATATATTTTTATTTGACTTATTTTTTGTACCCATCTGGCTCAGCAAAAATCTTCTGTTTTGATTGGGTAATTGGAGAATCTCCATTTCTGCCTTGTGTTGAAGCTCACTGGTTTTATGTTGGTTGTTGATACATGCTATGGTCCGAGTATTCTGAATTTGGTATGATTTTTTATTCCCATCGTAGAATGCCCGGAAGGAACTCCGGAATCTGTCATAGTTGTAGAGCTAAGGATCATATGTCTGCCGAATGCAAAAAGAAACGCCTTTGCCCGCGATGTAAGTATGGATTTGAAAAATGTTTTGTGGTGGAGAAGGAAAATCACAATAAGGGGAAACTATTCCTTTGCTGCAGCCGAAATTGTGGATTTTGGGAGTGGGTCGTGAAAGAAAACTCAAGCGGTCAATGTAGTCGTGATAGCGCAACATTTCCTAACCCCGTGACGAATGACACTGCTGAAGAAATGTCCCGCATGTTCAAATCTCGGGTAACGATAAGTGACGAAGAGGAGCTTCAGATTTTGGTTAACGTGAGCATCAAGAAGGAGAAAATTGTTGCAAATGTGGACGCTAAAGGGAAGCGGCCGGCTTGACTTGAAGATACTTATCAAAGTGGCTAGCCTAATTTTCTCAATTAAAACCGAATCAGCTTGTCATTATTTGTGGAGGTTGAAAGTCTTGTATGTGATTAATTAAGTAAAGTAGTTGACGTGTGTGGTGCGAGGTTGTATATCATAATAGCTTGGTACCAAAACAAGCATTTTTTGTAGGCAAACATTTGTACTCTCGCGACTTACGTTCAGTTTATGTAGGGTACTTAATGTATTTAATACCTTTCCATTCGAATTGTTTATGCATTCCAAGTTCACAAGCTTAAATGAAGGCAAACATTGGCTGCCTATCATTTTTCACAAGCCCAGGTTCAGGTTCTTTTTGTTATGAAATTGCAAATCATTTTTCAAAAGTGAGCTTAATCAAGTTGAGGCAGGCGTCAATGTTGAAGTCTCCAGCTCTGTCCCTTATGCTCTCTCCGTCCAGCCCGTTTTGTAAGCGAGAATGGACTGGAGTGCAGCTACTAAAAAAGAAGAGAATGGACTAGATTCCAGCTTAGGGAACGTTTCAATTGTTTAAATTTACATCAAAGCATTTTTACATCAAAGCATTTTTACATCTGTGTTTCAAAGTAAATTTACATCAAAGCATTTTTACATGTGTTTCAAATTGAATACCTGGCTGTCATCCTAAAAATTTTTATAAGATAAAAAAAAAAAAAAATTCTCCATATAAGCTAGGATTCACATTTGAGCAGCTCAGTAAATGGCAATAATAAACATTTCAAAACTATTTCATCATGGCTAGTGCAAGAACAAAGATGATCAGCTGTCCAGTACATGAAATCACACATAATTTGAACCTAGAGCTGTCAACATTTCAAAAAAATTCAGCCAACTTAAAACTTGTGAAGTTGCCAAAATAGGCAAAGTAGTAATTGCCTTAATACTAGGAAATGCCAAAATACATCTTCATCCGAGTACTGTGAATTGAAACTCTTGATGTAAAAAAAATTTCAATCAAAGCCCCCTTGCTATAGGCTGCCACCGTCATCCAATAAATTTTGATAGTAGTTTGTCGATGGTTGATCTACAATAGAATACCATAAGAAATAATTAATCATGTGTTCACAACATAATGAAATTTAAAACCGTCTACAACATTGGTTTATACCTTGTGAATTTTGCATGATTGTAGCCGCGGATGGAGAGACAAAATTTTGAAAGGGTACATGTTGGGAAAGGGAGAACGGTGTGGGCATGGACAGTTGTGACAAAGATAATGGTGTCAACATGTCATTGGACAAGTACGACGTCGGGGTCGGTATGGAATATTGTCGAGGCAACTGAAAGTTCATTGCGTCATCCACCACATTCGTATTGCTATTTCTTGGTCGCATAGTAGTGGATGATGTCCCACTAGACTGCATTCACAGAGAATCGCTTAGATGTAAATTTAAACAATTGCAAATATAAAGCGCAGTTTTCGAGCATACCTTTTCTTTCTTAGATACTGTTTCCAATGGGCTTCTTTTTCTAAGCTTCCTGGGCGCACCCTTTCGTCGAGTTACTTGTGGGTCCCGTATGCTTCCGCTCGCTAACTTTGACACGACCGCACAATCATTCGACACCTGCGTGGTACGCGACGGTATGGGATTACTACCACCACCAGATCTTGTAGTCATCATATCTTCACATTGAGATTTTATCCACTCCATTATCGCACGTGACCGCATTTCGTCATCTGCAGCAAGGTCTGCCACCTGTGCAAATCCCTTCGACATCTCTTCGTATCTTAATTGTGCAGGAGTAGTCTCTAACCCTTCATAGTTTACTGGAACTCTCGTGTGCGCTCTACGAACGTCCCTCCTCCATCTCCGTAAAATATACCGATCCGGAATACATGTGATGTCGTTCCAGTCCAGAACCGCTATTGCATGCCTACAGAGTATTCCCCTAAACTCAAACAAGTGGCAGTTACAAACAACTTCGCAATTATTTCTCACAAATGAGACGACACAATTTTTTCTCTTGCGACGACCATCATACATAATAGTCTCTCGTACATTATACGTTGTCTCAGAAGATCCTTCCGACGTAGATATGACGTTACAGTACACCTTACCCATGAACTCTTCTTGAACTTCCCGAAATTTCGACATGGTGTAAACTGACCGAAACTGTTCTTCCATTTCGAACTGTGTTGCACACGGTATCATTTGAGAGAACGACTTGAAATCAGCTAGGAATTCCTTCTCGACCTTATTCCTGAGAGCACGTTCGTGCTGTTCGACGAATTGCTTCAACGATGTCTTCGAATGCACATATCCATCAAAGAATGCATTCATACTCTCGCTTCTTTGTGTTGTTGACATTCCTGCCCAAAAAGTTTTTTTCAAAAAACAAGGCACCCAACGCCCTCTATTCTCATATAATCCTAACAACCAATTATTTTGCTGCAAACTATAGGTGTCAATCATCGCCATCCAACCTTCTTCAAATTCATGTTCTGACTGTGAATCATACACTAAATCATGTATAGCCCCAAATACCAAGCCCTTATCCACGTGGTATCCAAACTTCTCCGGGAGTTTCTTCAAAATATGCCACAAACACCATCTATGCTTCGTCCGCGGGAAGACAATCTCAATTGCATTTTGCATGGCTCTATCTTGATCGGTAATTATAGCTTGCGGAGCTTCACCATACATACACTAAAGCCATGTTTTGAACAACCATACGAAGGTCTCAGTGTCCTCATTTGACAGCAACCCACAATCAAGTAATGTTGATTGTCCGTGATGATTGACGCCAACAAAGGGGGCGAATGGTATGTCATACTTATTAGTAAGATAGGTGGTATCAAAAGTAACCACATCACCAAACTCCTTGTACGCTAGCCTACACCGATTATCTGCCCAGAATACATTTCTTAGTCGCGAATCATCGTCCAAATCCATACTGAAATAAAATCCCGAACATTGAGCTTGCATTCTTGAGAAGTATGATTGTATTGCTGCAGCATCGCCCTCTCCAAGTCGTAATCGCCTAACTCGTTCGACATAGTTCCGACAATCTTTTTTAATGCAAGTCATGTTCTCATATCCACCGGCTTCTACAACTGCGGAATTGTAACTCTTATGCAACGGAATCCCTGCTAAATCATTTACTTCAAGCTTCCTTTTCACATGTGCAATCAAAGTTCGGTTGCATCGATATAACCTGGACTTAGATGGACTTGTCTCATGATTGTGCTCTAGGTGGACCGCGTTAATTTTCCAATTTCCCAGCATATCTGAAGATGCAGATATCCTTGCTTTACAACCCATCTTAACCGTAGGTTGCGGCTTCACTGAACTACTAGTATTACCATTTAATCGTCCTTCACGACTACATGTTAACGTTAGGTATCTCAATACTCCGTCCTCCCCCTTTTTTGAATTCCTTTTTTTCATGGGAAAACCAACGGCATAAGCATATTTTTTGTAGAAGTTATACATATCTTCTTCATGCTTGAATAACATACCCACCTAAGGCACTTGTAACCCATCCCCTCCTGATGTTTCGTCTTCGACTACATTCACAAACTCCGTAATATTCTCAGTATCGGATTCCATCAAAACATCAACAGGCTCATCTTCTACGTCTTCCATACTTTATTCTACTGCAAAAATAAAAGGGTTATTACAGCAGTATTTTACAAGAACCATAAAAATTTGAAGGACAAATCCCAATTCGGATCTCTATCCCCATAAAAAATTGAAAGATTTCTCTCGATTAATTTGAATCTAACATACATATAATTATAACATGTAATGCAATGATGATTCATGCTATCCAAAGGATTCTTTCTTAATACAGGGATTTCGTTATCAGTAAACCGATCTAAAAATTTTTATGGGAGATTTTTCCAAGTGGAAATTTTATTGATATGGATTCATCTCTTAAAAAAAAAAATTGATAGCAAGTTGATGAGAGACAAATGGTGTATTTATTTCTAGTTTTCCTTATATCTTAATTATTATAGAAGCTCTTTCAGACGCCATGATAATCCCCAACATAGTTGTTGCTTTGTTCTATAAATGAAAGTTATGTTCAACGTGATAGCTCCTATTTACAATATTTAATCTGTTTTTACATCTGCCACTCTCTCAGGTAGGATAAATGATGCACACAACATAAATTTTCCAGGACGTACAAGCCAAACCCTGCGCATTTCTACCTCAAAACCAACCTCAGAAAGTGCAATTCTAATTCGTGATTATGGAATAGCATGGAAAAAAATTATTATATTATAAACTGATACACAAAGAACTCGTATAAACCAACCGATCCTATCTGTTTAACTTTTCCGGTCACTACTCCGACGGCTACCTTTCAAGCTCGGAAATCCCCAAAATCTCCTCCCACGTGGAAGTAAAAAATAAAAATGAAACTACCAATTTACCGTTTGAATACAATCATTCTGATAAAACATAATCACATTTTCCCTTCCATTCAATGAATAATATATACCCACTAACAATAAAACCTATTCATGTTTCTTGATTACTGAAGAAGAATTAAGTCCCGAATTTCTTAGTTTGAGTTTAAACTACAAAAAGGACTTAGTTCCTTACCAGTGAAGATGCACCGGTCAATGGGTGCGGTGGCGGGAGGGAGGGAAGGTGGGTTCGCAACTCAAGTTTTCACTCC
>NW_019249416.1:398255-412508 GCF_002742605.1 Olea europaea var. sylvestris
AGTGCAATTCTAATTCGTGATTATGGAATAGCATGGAAAAAAATTATTATATTATAAACTGATACACAAAGAACTCGTATAAACCAACCGATCCTATCTGTTTAACTTTTCCGGTCACTACTCCGACGGCTACCTTTCAAGCTCGGAAATCCCCAAAATCTCCTCCCACCTGGAAGTAAAAAATAAAAATGAAACTATCAATTTACCGTTTGAATACAATCATTCTGATAAAACATAATCACATTTTCCCTTCCATTCAATGAATAATATATACCCACTAACAATAAAACCTATTCATGTTTCTTGATTACTGAAGAAGAATTAAGTCCCGAATTTCTTAGTTTGAGTTTAAACTACAAAAAGGACTTAGTTCCTTACCAGTGAAGATGCACCGGTCAATGGGTGCGGTGGCGGGAGGGAGGGAAGGTGGGTTCGCAACTCAAGTTTTCACTCCGCTTTTGCTTTCTCGTACTTTGGGAGCCGAGATGAACGGAGATCAACTGATTACCGGTGAAGATGCTCCGGTCAGCATGGGTGCGATGGCGGGAGTGAGGGAGGGCAACACAATTTTCCCGCTTTTGCTTCCTGAAAACTGTGGTCGTCCCCTTTTGTGTGGTTTGAAGTTAAGTTTTGTTTTTTTTGTTTTTTTTAATGTGCAATAATTGCTACGTCATCAAAAATTTCAAATGCCTGTTTTTAACCCTGTTTTCATCCCTGGCTGGTTAGCATTTTCGATATAAATATCCCCTAGTAGGCACACTTTTTGAATATAAAAGGGACCCCCTCTCCTCTTGCGTGAATGTCTATATGTCACACTTTATAGCCACCAAGTTTGACTTTAATTCAAACCTTTTAATGTGATATTACCCATCAAGTCCCCAGTCTTTCAATATAATGCAATTCAATCCTTGAATCATTTTATTCTTGCAACACATGTCTTCTTTGATTCAATTGAAGTCCTTCACTTTCCAAAATATGAAATTTGATCTCCAAATTCTTCAATCTTCGATTCATGGTCTGGATCAACTATTGAATTATTACAACTTGGTCCCCAAACTTTTATATTTCACTCTTTTTTGCTTCATTCCTTCAATTCCCTTTTCATTAATAGAATTTACTTATTAAAAATAAGAAACAACAATTTATGATATAATTTGTCAAGAGAAACATCAAATATCTTTATTTTAAGGTATCGAATAAGTGTATAAAATACACTTATCATTTGGACTTCACCAATAGTTTCACATGATGATTTTAAATATTCTGCCATATTTATTAATCGCTTCACAAAATATAACAAAAATCAGAAGTTAAAGATGTGTTCATTCGTTTTAAAGCCATTATAGAAAAATATTTTAACAAGAACATCAAGAGTCACTACTTAGATAATGGTGGTGAATACATTTCTCTTGCTAAATTTCTTTCAACCAGTGGTATTTCTCATCTCACTACTCCCCCACATACACCTGAGCACAATGTTTTTTTGAAAGAAGGACATCTCCACATCGTTGAAACCGGTCTAGCATTACTATCTCATGCCTCTCATCCTCTAGTTTAATGGTCACATGCATTTGCTACAGTAGTATACCTAAAAAATCGCATTCAAACACCTACCTTACATCTATTTTCTCCATATGAACAAATATTTGGAGCTATTCCTAATTACTCCAAACTAAGAATTTTTGGGGGTCTATGTTATCCCTGGCTTCGACCCTACTCCTTCCATAAACTTGATTTTCGTTCCAAACCATCTGTCTTCCTTGGATTATTCTTTGACTCAAAGTGAATATCATTGTCTTGATCCCTCGACTTCCAAAATACGTCTCTTTACATGTTATGTTTGTTGAGTATGTGTTTCCCTTCGCTCATCTCTCTAATCAATTGTCTTGTCCTCAACCAGACACCATCTCTACCTGGATTCCTCCCCACTTCGAGTTTCATCAACATCCTTGGTTTCACCACTCGTTACACCATCTACAGCAGAAGTTCATCTGCAGGCCCCCAGTGAAGTTCCATCAGCTATAACCTTACCTGAACTACCCTCATGTAACCCTTTCCCTGCCACTAGTTCTTCACAACCTTTACCAACAACTAACCACCATAAGCCTAACATAACCTACTCATAGAAAGACCACTAGAGCCAAGAATAACATTTACAAACCTTTAATAAAAATGAACCTTCTTACCTAACTATCTACCTCTGTAGCGGAAATCCTATGATAAGTCTTGATTTCGGGCTTAGTAAACAATCAAACGAACACCGTTTTACCTTGGCTCGACCCAAGAGCTCCATCTTCACCTTGGACTGCCCAAACTTTCTCAAACTCCACAAAGGAGAAGGGATGGTAGTGGTGATAGAGAGAAGAAGAAGCAACAATGGTGGACTCACTCCAACAACCACCAAGCCAACTGCCCCCTCACTTCTCTCGACCTCCTCTTTCGGCCCTCTCTCCTTCTCTCAACACACACCCACACACCTAGAAAATGGCTGCAAGAAGATGGCATATATAGGGTTAGTTTAGCTCACTCCAATTGGGCCAAAGGTTCACTAAGTGGGCTAATATCCGACTTCATATTAATCACTAAATGATCCAACTAACCAAAGAACCATCCAACACCAACCCGAGCCATCCAAAAGTGTAGTTCGTTTTCGAGTCGAGCCAAGTCCATGGTATCGATAAATAATCCAACAATTGTTTTAAATCATCACTTGGATTTATTGGGTATCAAAAAACCCAACAACCTCCAATGACCTTGAACAACCCACAATGACCCAAGCTCTCAAAGATCGTAAGTTGCGTCGAGCTATGTCTAAAGAGTATGCTACTTTAGTAAGGAATGGAACATGGGAACTAGTTCTGCCTGATTCCCATAAAAATCTTGTTGGATATAAGTGGGTTTTTAGAATTAAATGCAAATCTAATGGTTCTATTGACAGAGTCAAAGCTCGTTTGCTTGCAGAGGGCTTTCATCACGCCCTAGAATAGATTACTATGACACATTCAGCCCTATTGTCAAACCAACAGCAATTCGTGTTGTTCTCAGTATAGCTGTGAGTCATGGTTGGTCATTGCATCAACTTGATGTAAACAATGCATTTCTTAAAGGTCACCTGTCCGAGAACATCTATTTGGCTCAATCGCCAGGTTGTATTGATCAAGACAAACCTTCATATGCGTGCAAGCTGCGAAAAGATATTTATGGCCTTAAACAAGTCCCTCGAGCCTAGTATCAAGAACTTCGAACCTTTCTTTTTCATTTTGACTTTAAGAACTCAAATGCTGACACCTTTCTATTTGTATACACTGCTGATCATCACATTTTGTATCTCACTGTCTATATTGACGATTTAATTATTACTGAAGACAATTCTACATTCGTTCAGGATTTTGTAGCTGCTTTTGCATATCGATTTTCTATTAAAGATTGTAGGTTGTTAAATTACTTTCTATGAGTAGAAGTTGTCCCAAACAAAAATTGTGTATTGCTTTCTCAAAAGCGTTATATTGTGGAACTTTTAGCTCAAACGCACATTCAAGAAGCCAAGTTTTTCTCACTCCTCTACCAACGAGTTCTGCTCTTATGTTGAACTCGGGCTTCTCCTTATCTAATCCAACTAAGTATCGGCAGTGGTTTGAAGTCTTCAGTATCTAGTAAGCATAGGCCAGATATTGCCTTTACTGTAAACAAACTATCCCATTATATGCATGACCAACAACTAAACATTGGGCATTTGTTAAACTATTCTTACGTTACTTGTTTGGTACAATTCCGTAATTCATCTCTCAGTTTGCATGCTTTTTCTTTATACCTATTAATAAGTGCATTTTATGTGCTTATTCGGACACCTATTATTATTTAGTTATTTATAAATTGAGCGATTATCTACTTAATTTGTGTAAATTATGTAAATTGTAAGACAATCCCAAGTTGGATATAATTTATATGAAAATGGGCTATTTGGAGCTCAATTGGAGTTGATTTGAAGCAATTGAAGATTAACCGGATTGCAAGAGATCAATTGAAAATATTAATGGAACATACAATAAAAATTCATAAGTTTCGAGAGTTAAATTCAACATTTGAAAAGTTGGAGAACTGATTTGCAAACTTCAAAACTTGTTATTTTGGAACGAAGAGGACTTAATTGCAAAATAAAAAAGATGGAGGAATAAAGTTACATGAGAAAAGGAGTCCAATTGAAAAAGGAATTTGTTTCCTTTTATTTCTTAAACAATTTGATAGAAACTAATTTGAACTCTTCAGTAGAAATCAATTTAAACTTTTTAGTGGAAATTAAGTTGAACAAAGAATGTACATAAATCGTTTTTATATACCTTAGTCCAACAATTAAAGAGGGCTTGTAGAGTTAGGGATGTCAACTAGTTGAGCTAAAACTCGAGGCACGGGTTCAACTCAACTAAAATTGTGTGAGCTTTTTCAGGGCTCGAGTCAAGGGCGGCACAAGTCAGCAAGCTAAATTGACATCCCTATGTGGAGTTTCATTACACATACATTCAAGAAAAACTTGGGGATCATTTTAAATATATTTTTCAAACCAATAGGAGGGAAAGATCAAGAAATCAATCAAGGAACTAGGTTTCAAGGATTTTACGAGAAGAGGCGAAATGTTGATGCAAGATTTTCATCTTTTTCTCGTTTTTCCTTAATACCCTGTGATGTACTTTAATTCCTTCTTATTTTATTCTTCTCCCATGATGTGTAATTAAGTATTTAGTTACGATGAATGATTGCAACCTAGTTTTGAACCTTAATTTTAATTAAAAAGTTTTAAATATCCAATTGAATTTATGAATTTTTTTCGCTTATACTCTTAATGCTTGGATTAATTGATCATTAATTCATTGATTTTGTGAACAATAATTATATAGAGATGCGAATGATTTGTTTAGACCACATAGTAAAAGTCAGTAATTAGTATAAAATGTAGAAATATTTATACTAGTTATTGCGATTGTTACATGAATTCTTAAAATATAAGTGCGTTTAACTAAGATTGATTCATATACATATGTGGAATTGAATTAATTGAATAGACTCAATAAGATCTCGAGAGGGATAAATTAAATTCATTAGAAGAATTCGATCGGATAAAAATAATCAATTGTATAAAAATTGGTAATTGAGATTAAGGGGATAACTATGGCAAAATCATGAATCCTAGCACGTAAACCATCATATTTAAAAAATCACTTTTATTTGTTTTAATATAATTAAAATAAAAAATCACAAAAAAGAAAAATAACTATTTTATTTGTTTTCTATCAAATTCAAGTTAGGAATAATTGAACCAAATATTAAATATTAGTCTTTGTGGGAACGATATCGGGACTCATTGGTTTACTAATTACTTGTAACGATCCGTACAGTTATGGGATATAAAAATCGGCAACAAGTTTTTGACGTTGTTGTTGGAGACTATTTTTATTTGATATTGGTTTTTAATTATTTCTTGCTTTTGTTTGTTTGTTTTTCTTTTTTTCTTCAATTGATCTACTTGTTTTTCTTTACTCCATTGATAGTGAATAAAAAGAAGCAAGAGGTCAAAAATTCACAATGATTAATCCTGACTTAAAAAGAATGTGACATGGAGAATCCCGCTTTAGACAAGAACTTAAAAATGGAGATATAATCAACCTATTATATTTGATAAGGATGGCTTCCTGAAATGACTAATGCAGAGTACCGCTTTGTTGCCAGCACAGTTGCATAGTTAAATTGGATTTGCTATCTACTATGTGATCTTGGAATTAAGCTCTCTAGTTGTCTGGTAAATTACTGTGATAATATTGGGGCCAATTAAGTATGCTCCAATCCGGTTTTTCACTCAAGAACGAAGCATGTTGCTATTGATTTTCACTTCATTAGAGATCTGGTTCAAAATGGGGCCCTTCATGTTTCTCATGTTTCTTTTCTTGATGAAATACCAGACGATTTCACAAAACCCCTACCTCGAGCATGTTTTCTTCAACTCAAATACAAGATTGGACCTCTCTCCCGAGCTCCCATCTTGAGCGGGCATAATTGAGGATTGTTATCCTTAGATTTACAAATTGTACACAAAAGGGAGGGGTTACACAAAAGGAAGGAGTGGACTACAATGAAATATTATCTCCAGTTGCTAAATACACTTCAATCAAAATATTGCTCACATTAACTGCTCATCTCAATTGGAAGTTAGATAAACTTGATGTAAAAACTGCATTCTTAAATGGTGAACTTGAAGAGACCATTTATATGAATCAACCACCAGATTTTGAAGAAAAATCTAACAGTAACAAAGTTAGTTTGTTGAAAAAAATCTTTATATGGGCTGAAGCAAGCTCCTAGACAATGGTATAAGAGGTTCAATTTATATATTCAGACTTTGGGTTTTGTCAAGAGTAATTATGACTCTTGTTTCTTTTTGAAAGGGTCAGGTGGACCTGAATCTGCTTATTTGCTGTTATATGTTGATGGCATGTTGCTTGCCAAGGTAGAACTGAAATTGATTTTATTAAGTGAAAACTAAAGTCTGAATTTGAAATGAAAGATCTAGGTCAAGCTAGAAAAATTCTTAGAATGGAAATAGAAAGAAATAGGAAAGACTACATTTCATGTTTGAAACAGTGTGCTTATGTGAAGAAAATACTTGAAAAATTCTCTATGTCTGATTGCAAACTTGTTTCTTTGCCTATTGCAAATCATTTCAAATTGTCTAGTGAACAATTACCTAAAACTAATGAAGAGTTTAATAGAATGATAAATGTTCCATATGCTAATACTGTAGGATCTGTTATGTATCTTATGGTATGCATGAGACCTGATTTGGCTTATGGCATAAGCATATTAAGTAGATTTATGGCAAATCCTGGTGAAACACATTGGTTGGCAATGAAATGGATGATAAGATATCTGAAAGGCTCATCTAGATTAAGCTTAATGTTTAAAAGATGTAATGAATGTATAATCCTTAAAGGTTATACTGATTCAGATTTTGCTGGAGTTTTAGATAAAATAAGACCTACTTCATCATATATTTTTACTTTGTGTGATGGTTGTATTAGTCGAAAATCACAACTACAAAAATTAGTAGCACTACCATCTACATAAGCTGAGTATATAGCTGCCTGTGTTGCTGTTAAAGATGGGCTGCGGATAAAAGGATTGTTAAATGAAATTGGTTTTATGAACAATTCTGTTAAAATCTATACTGATAATCAAAGTACTATACATCTTAGCAAAAACCGTATGTATCATGATAGAACAAGGCATGTAGATATAACGTTTCATTTCATTAGAAACATGGCTGAGAAGGATGTGATCAGTTTAGCGAAAATCCCTATAGAGTATAACCTCTTTGATTTGGAAACTAAAGTGTTACCTTTGAATAAATTTAAAAACTGCTTGAAAATGCTAAACATCATCTTGAAAGGTGATGAGGTTTAGAAATGTAATTCTTTAAATATATACTAACTTTGTTCTTTGGCTTTGTGCAGGTAAATAAGAGCAAATGAAACTACTGGATATCCAGACACTAGAAATTACCAAGAATAGTTCGGCAAGGTAGAGATTGTTGAATGGGTTGCTTCACTATACTTGGGCTAGAGTGTGGGCCTGGGTTTTATAGTCCACTGACTGTTTAAAGAAGTCGTGCTTTCTTATAAACACGTTTTTGGCTCCTCTTGAAGAATTGACCTTGGCCTTACAAGTGTCATCTCACAACCATTGATGAGTGACTGTTGATTCATCTCATATATATAATCTTGTACCTCTTCATTCTTCATTGTGAGAACTTTGTGTTCTAAGGTTTTCTGTGTTTCTCTGCCATACCGTGTATTCTTTGTGAAAATCTTTATAATTCGAGTGGTTCTTTGAAGTATACTTAGTGTATAATTGTGAGAGATTTATACAGATGTGATTTCTGTACTTTGTTTTGAAACGAGAGAAAACTTCGAATAAATCTCTGATTTTTTCATACTTTTGTAATATTCTTGGTGATTTTCTAGTGAATTTAGAGCTATATCTATGTTAGGAGATGTTCAACATGGTGAGTAGGCCATCATGCTGAACATTCGGGCCCTTAGTGGTGAAAAATTCTCTGTGTTCATACTTTTACTTTTCTGCGATTTACATATTTTCTGGTTTTGTTAAATCAATCATGTTTTGAACGTTACTCTGGGACCAAAAGTCTCCATTTCAAGCAATAAAATTATAACTCAGCAATCCAATGGAGAGCATGTAACACTTGAAATGCAGAGCTCATGTCTATGAAAGCTATATTACAAAAAAATGTTTGAGAAGTGATTACAAACAGAGAGTTTCATTTGATTTCTTGCAATATGAAAAACTAAACTAGTAGAACTTAGGCAACAAGTACGAGATATTCGCACCTCAACCTAACTAGATACATTTACGTTTCTTTCCTCAAACAATTTTAGGGAGCTTCAATTGGGGAAAATCGTTGGAAAGCCAAATGAAAATGTTAAGATCTCAACAAGTCCTTGCACATGAAGAAAATGTTGCATGCATTTGTGTGGAGGCAAGAGGACTAGATGCACTCATCTAAGAGAGCAAATGATCATTCTATCACTACAAATTTGTGTCCTTAAAAATGCAAATTTGCTTATTATTCCTATTTATAATAATACTAAATTTAAACATAGAAAGAAAATATGTAATAATGATGAAAAAGCTTAGTTTAAAATGGTTTGATTTTGCAAAATGTCTCAAATATCGATATTTTGAAAGATCTTATATTTTTTCTAAACTTGATGATGGAACCTATTTTCTTATTACTTTTCAGAGATAAATTGAGAAATAGTATAAGTTTTGTTGCGGCCCTCACTAATCCACCTCGGCACTTGATGCCCACTCTTCAGCAACATGCCACGTGTCCAGTCGAAGTGGTTTCAAAGTGATCTGAGGTGATTTCGAAGTGACACGAACCTCAAACAAAACATGCTGCAGCACACAAGCATACCTAAAGTAATTGCCGAGGCGCCCATCCCTCTATTGAAGTGTGAGGGGGATCCAAGGCACTGTCAGATGCATACATATGTCCCACATCCAACGGTGCCCATTGCCTATAAAAACCAGAGGTTTGACAAGAGACAAAGGTAATGGAATTCTTACAAAAATAGCTTGGCACTCCACACACAAGTATAATTTTTCTCATCTCCACTGTTACACAATTTCAACACTATTCTGATCACCGTCGACTAACTTGACCGCCAAAGTATATGCGGCAGTCACCACTCCCATTGATTTCAGCAGTGTACATCTGATTGTTTGCAATTGTGTGCAGGGAAAAACACGTGGAGTAGCCCTTGGTTGGCCAGGTGGAAGGTATAATTTGCGAGTTCAACAGATTGGCAACATCTGTGGGATCATTTTGTTCAATAGTTCCCCATTAACCATTGGAGGAAGCAATCGGTAAATGAAAAAGGGATATTCTTGAAAAAAAATCCAAGTCACAACCTACGATCCAGTAATAGACACTATTGAAAAAAAATGGGTGGAAAAAATGAGTTCTAGCAATGAGGATGCAAATCCTGAAGGACATAGGGACGCCTCTGAGGAAGAGATGCTCTGAACAAAAGTTACTCACTGCAAACCTCATCACAGGCATCGTCGAGGTGAGAGGACAACAACATTCATCGTGAGAATGGCTCAAATAGCCGCAGACACGAGGGACATCGTAGCCCAGAACATGGCGATGCGCGAGTTCTTCATACGAGCCTAAGGTCAGCAGGGCTTCCAAGTACCACAAGGGATACATCCAGCTCAAGAACAAATTGAGCATGGGATTGCCACCTCCATTCACCACCTATGTATGAAGTTTGCAACTGAGCATAGGATTGACATAATTCGAGGTGACCAAATGGGTTCAAGAGCATGTTACCTCAATTCTTTGCTAAAGTCTGTGCCCTGCACTATGAATGCCATCATAACTGATATTTTAGATGAAGCCAACTTGGATGAAGAAATGATCGACGTCCCTGAACAAGGGCATACCTCCGAGCATGAGGAAAACGTCGACATGGTTGAGACCCCTACGAAGGGCAGCCTTTGGATGAATTGGATCATCGAGTCTGAACAAAATGCAACCACAATGGAAGAACTTGAAACTTTTCCTGTCAGCTGCCAAGACCCCACTCAGTTCTTGCGAATTGGGAAAACACTACCTCTTCTGGTTAAAGAGGAGTTAATGAACTTCTTGAAAAGAAACTTGGACATATTTGCATGGCGACATAAGGATATGGTGGGGATAAACCCAAGGGTCAGCTGTCACTAATTGAACATCAACCCCACCTACACACCACATCGACAGAAGAGGAAGTTGACGAACTAAGCTGTAATGGCTTCATCAGTGAGGCCATCTATCCGAAGTGCATATCCAACCCAGTCCTTATAAAGAAACCTAGTGGAAAGTGGAAGGTATGTGTCGACTTCACCAACCTAAGTAGAGCTTGCCCAAAGGACAATTTACCCCTCCCAAGGATAGATCAACTTGTGGATTCCACAGTTGGACATGAACTCCTAAGCTTCATGGAAGCCTACTCAGTATATAACCAAATTCCCATGCTCTGATCTATGAGGACGCTACATTGTTCATCACAGGCAGGGGATTATACTGCTACAAAGTGATGCCCTTCGGATTGGAAAATGCAGGCGCCACATATAAGAGGCTGGTCAACATGATGTTTGCTGACCTTATTAGAAAAACCATGGAAGTCTATGTGGACGATATGTTGGTGCAAAGCCTCAAGGGAAAGGACCATATAAGTCACCTTGACAACACTTTTCAAATTCTAAGGAAATACCAAATGAAATTGAACCCGCTGAAGTGCACCTTTGGGGTAGCATCAGGTCAATTTTTAAGATACATTGTTAATCAGAGAGGGAATGAGGCAAAGCATGAAAACATTAAGGCCCTATTTTAGATGAGGTTACCTCAGAAGTCAAAGGAGATGCAAAGCCTCAACGGGCGGATTGCTGCACTCAGCCGCTTCATCTCCAAGGCCATCGAAAAAAGTCTCCCCTTCTTTAAGATTTTGAAGCAAGGGAAGAAGTTCCAATGGATGAAAAAATGTGAGACAACCTTTTAAGTGCTGAAAAAGCACTTAGGAGAGGTATCCCTACTGTCAAAGCCCAAATCGTATGAGCCGCTTCTGTTATATTTGGCAGTTTCAAATGAAACAGTCATTGCTGTCCTCGTCAGGGAAGAGGAGACATCCCAACTGCCAGTGTACTACATTAGTAAAGCCTTATTGTCAGCAGAAGCTCACTACCTAGACATAGAGAACATTGCACTCTCCCTCGTTACTTCATCAAAGAAGTTGAGGCCATACTTTTAGTCCCATTGAATTGAAGTTCTAACAAATTTTCCACTGAAACAAGTGCTACAAAAGACAGATGCTTCAGGTCACTTACTGAAATGGGTGATTGAGCTCAGTGAGTTCGAGCTCCTATTTAAGCCCTGAAGTGCTATCAAGGGATAAGCTCTCTTAGACTTTGTCGCAGAGTTCGCCAAAGCCCCAGAAATAGAGGTAACCATGGAACCAATAGGGCCTCCTATTTGGAACCTCTATGTTGACGGCTTGTCAAGGAAGACCGACTCTGGGATAAGAGTCGTTCTAGAAAGTCGAGAAGGCCATAAACTAAATTGTGCATTCAGGTTTAGCTTTAAAGCTTCGAATAACGCTGCCGAGTATGAAGCCCTCTTAGCAGGCCTTAGATTGGCTAAGGAAATGCAAGTCAAAAGGCTCCTAGCTAATAATGATTCCCAGCTAATGGTAAGTCAGGTCAATGGAAGATTCACGGCCAAAGACAGTGGCATGGCTGCTTATTCCAAACTAGTTTTGAGCCTCGTTCCCTACTTCAAGAAGTTCGAACTGATTCAGGTCCCACGCCTTGTAAATACACACACTGATGCCCTTTCCAAACTGGCTAGCAGCAAGGACTTCGAGCTACTAAAAATTGTTCCAATTGAGTGCCTATTGAAGCCCTCCATTTCCGAAGGTGAAGAGGTAAAGTGGATTGAAGGTACCCTACTTTGGATGCAACCCGTCATAGCCTATCTCAGAGGCCAATCAGTGCCAACCTCAAAAAATGAGGCCAAGAAGTTGAGAAGAAGAGCTACACACTTCATACTCCAGGATGACGTGTTATATAAAAGGGGCTTCTCATCACCCCTAATCTGGTGTGTTGGAGAAGAAGAGGCCATGTACATACTAAGAGAAATTCATGAGGGACTATGTAGAAACCACTCCAGGAGAATAACTCTGGCACACAAAGTGCTTCGTCAGGGTTACTTCTGGCCGACCCTGAAAAGGGACGCCAGCAAGTTTGTTCAAAAATGAGATAAGTGCCAACGGTTCTCCAATGTTCAAAGATAGCCCTCACAGAGCCTCTTTGTAGTCACCAGCCTTTGACCTTTCGCCAAGTGGGGTATAGATTTCTTTAGCCCCTTCCCAAAAGGAAGCGGAAACACAACTTTTCACCATTGTCGCCATCGATTACTTTATAAAGTGGGTTAAAGCAGATCACCGATGCAAATACTACGAATTTCATCTAGAAGCACATCATCTATAGGTTCGTCTTCCCCACTCCCTTGTGTTCGACAATGGAAGTAGTTCGACAACAAGAAGATGCGAGATCTATGCGATGAACTGGGTATAAAGAATATTTCTCAATACCCCATCACCCGCAAGCAAATGGGCAGGTTGAGGCAATAAATAAGACGATCAAGCACACCTTGAAAAGGAAGATTGATGCCTCGAAAGGAGCATAGGTCAATGAGCTCTCCATGTCCTCTAGGCCATACACACAACTAGCCGAACTATGACCTACGGAGTCGAAGTAGGTATCTACTCTCATCGTCACATTCACTTCAATGAGATCAGCAATGATGAAGCGCAAATGTACGAACTCTATCTCCTGGAAGAGATGAGGGATTCATCCCAAGTCAAACTGGCCATATATCAGAAAAAGATGACCTGGTACTACAACTCAAAGGTCAGAAATTGAACTCTATGTTTAGGTGACTTAGCACTTAGAAGGGTGTTCCAAACGTCAAAACCAGTAGGCTTCGAAGTGTTTGGGCCTAATTGAGAAATCTCGTACCGCATCATTAAGGAAGCCTGACCCGAAACTTATGAGATTGAAGTCATGGTAGGAAAAATGATGCCTCACCAGTGGAACATCGAACACTTAAGGAAGTACTACCAGTAGATGTATGCTCTGAACTAGTATGTTCTTATATGACCCACTATAACTTATTCCTATCTGACTAAGTGATGTAATTACTTTAGTTGATAATGTTAAGTTCAAATTACTTATGAAAGCCTTAGTTCATCATTATGCTCTGCGGATTAATCATTGTGTACTTCGACTATTTATTTTTGGTAAATAATGCTTGATCTTAAGCGCTTAACCAATCACAATAATGCATTACAAATAGTTCAACATAAATGGACTAGGTCAAAACACTTGATAAAATATTTCATTTCATTCATATCAAAAGCTACAAAAGGTAGCAGAAGCCATTACATTGAAAGCCCTAATCTACTGGCACTATGGCCCCCTCCCCTACTTCTGCCTTCTTAGGAGCCGTTGTATCCTTCTCGGTAGCAGGTATATCAGGACGACCCCTGGTAGGCCCACAGAACTCTTTCTCTAAAGTTGAACGTCTAAGTTTAGATGGGCCTCCCTCATGCACTGCAACATAGCCTGGGCATTCCACGAGGCTCAATAGTTGGTGAAGGTATCGTACAGCTCGTGCTCTTCGAAGTGGTCGATAAAGTACAGCACAGTTGACTCCCCAACAATTTTTGCCTCTATTTTCAGATAATCGATCTCTTCGACATGGGCCTCCACCCATTGCCTCAGCTCGATTTTTTCCTTGTTTGAGGCTTTAGGGGCCTCTATTGTGAGGCAGTGATGTTTGTTGGCATGATCGATCCACATCGTCAGAGCAGCAACATGGCATTCAGTTTCATACAATTCTTTTTTCAACTACTCGGATGCGGCCTCAGCTTTCACAGCCGCCACATTACCCTTCTCGGCCTCCTCTATCTTAGCTCGAGCCTCCCTCACCTCATTCCTGTAGAGCACAGCCTTCTCCAACCTTTCGGCTAAGTCAACGTTCTTTGTCCTTAGGTCATTTACTAGGCCTTCTAGCTAGACATTGGTGCTTAAGGCTCGGGCGATGTATGCACTATTTGCAGCTACCAAAAGTGTGGTCCCTCC